>NW_011500418.1:0-102594 GCF_000495115.2 Populus euphratica
GATGTAGAGGGTGAAGGGAGTGTTCAAGGTAATGGATCTCCACAATTCAATGATCAACCTAATTTTCGAACTCTTAGAGAGTATCTTGACACGACTAAAAGGTTGATGTCTTCTCCCAAGTGCAGGAGTGTCGAAGTAATAAATAACCGGGCAAGACCGGGGTCGAACCATAGGGAGGTTAATTGTACAAATTATAAACAACAATTATAAAACAACAATAACAACAACAGTAATAATAATAATAATAATAATAATAGTATTAATAGTAGTAGTAGTAATAATAATAATAATAATAATAAAGAAAGAGAAGAAGAAGAGAAGATGATGATGAGAACTTGGAGATGGAATATTAATGTAAGGATTAAACAATAATAATAACAAATGTCAAGGTTAGAGGTTCCACTAATGGTATATCAAACAAGTATAGTATAAACTCTTATTATTGAATTGGAAACCACACGCAAAGGAGGTTCCAATCAGATTATATATTGTTAACATGATTACATTAGTCATCTTATTCAATTAATGCTAATACTTGTAAATCTGGTCAAGCATTCATGATTATAACTTATGTTAACAACAAATCAAGTTCCTTTCATAGCTCAGGGGGCGGTTATACCATACATTATGGGCTATGAAAGTGTCAAGCATCTGTTGTACCAGGTGTTATACAACATAAATCACGATTAGTCATTTAACAAGCAAAGTATTAAAGAGTAAACAAGATAACAAATATAAAACATGTTAGTATCAAACATTAAAGTCCATATTAAGTTTACATTATACTTATTCTTACACCATTAGTGTAACCTTTTCACCTTGACATAACTAACTTAGCTAGACATAATGAAAGAAAGCAAAATAGATAAACAAAATAAGAACATAAAAGCTAACTAAGTAAAGGAAAGGAAATGAAAGGCATAAACTTGATATTAATGAAAGTAAAGCATAAACATTACAAAAAATACAAAGAGAGAAAGGAAGAGCATGATCTTGATCTGGAAACCAAGATGCCTAAATGCATGGCAAATGCCTCCTTCTATAGGCCAAAATTGGGAACTATTGATTTGATGACTAATTGATAAGTGGGTGGCCAACTTTTGACTTGGTGACAATCCTTATCTTCTCTTGTCTGCCCAAAACATCATTGATAACGTCACAATTGGAGCCAGTTGTAAACATGAAAGTTGTAGGCAATTGTCTCAGCTTTCTTGTGTAAACACTTCAGCTCATTTGGACTTCTAGAACTCCAGATATGGCCACAATACCGAACAGTGCTCGGGCTGGAAGACAGATTCGGGCTTCTTTGTTGTTGCTACAATTTGGACTTGATAATGGCCTTTTTAGATCTTGGGCTCCATATGAAAGTTGTAGGCCTATGTCTTACCTTTCCATCCATATAAATTGATGCTCTTCTTTTCTCTCTTTGTATTTTTTGTAATGTTTATAAGTCAACAACCTAAATCTGAGATCTGTAGCTCCAGATATGACCCAATTACCGAACAGTGTTCCGGTTTGGATTGCACCGACATCTCTTCTCTAAGTTTGACCATCTCTTTATCCATGCAATTTAAGTTCTTCAAGTCATCAATCAATCCTTTCATTTATGTGATAGACCTGCATTAAAAATAGACATTTACCACAAATTATAGGTATCTTATATTATTAGATACATTATTATAAAACATATTTTAGTTAAGGAGTTATTGATACTTCAAGTGCAAAATGATGATATAAAACCATGATAAAAATGCACTTTTAAGTACTAATCACACCCCCCAACCAGCTTATTACTAGTCTATCTTGAGTTGTGAGTTTCTGTTGGACAGCCACCCAAAGAAGAAACGAATGTCTTGGAACAGCATTCTTGAACCACACAATGTCATGCCATTCGACCATCGTATGATGAAATCTTAGTTGTTCCCAAGCTATTTTGATCGAGAATCTGTGATTTGGTGAATCCAGCCAAACAATCTCATCATTTTGCCCTATCATTGGTTTAGAATTGGAAGGAATAGCTTCTACAATGGGGTGCCAGCCAATAGCATGAGTGGTAGGAATTTTCCATTCTGAGTTATGAATCAGCATATTCACCTTCACGTTCTTTTCCATACCTGAATCATAGATGAATCTATCGCCGTAAGAATCTGCGAGCGGGCTGTGAGGATGCCAATTGTCAAACCATAGAGAAGTTGTCCTGCCATCCCCTATGATGTACTTCATCTTTGGCCATGCTAAGGATCTGAGCTTTAGAATCTTTCTCCATGCCCAAGAGCAATTCTGTGGCGTCTTGATTGTCCAGAAAT
This sequence comes from Populus euphratica, assembly GCF_000495115.2. Lineage (NCBI taxonomy): Eukaryota > Viridiplantae > Streptophyta > Magnoliopsida > Malpighiales > Salicaceae > Populus > Populus euphratica. Next base: position 2,307 of record NW_011500418.1, read on the forward strand.
TCCTACCTCGCAACAGATTACATCTAATCCAAGTAGACCAGATTGAGCCATCTGAGTCATTGCACAGGTTCCAAACGTGTTTCAACAAAGCAATCTTGTTCCATTCTGTTATCCTCTTTATTCCTAGCCCCCCCTCCTTTTTTGGAAGACATACCTGATCCCAAGCCACTTTAGCCCCAGTAGTTCTCATATCTGAACCTGACCAAAGAAAGGATCTCATAATTTGCTCCACACTTTTTATGACTTGCCCAGGTAAGAGGAAGAGAGATGCCCAATAGACCTGGATGGAAAATAAAACTGAATTAATCAGTTGTACTCGTCCTGCATACGAGAGTGTTCTACAAGTCCAATGTCGAACTTTAGAGGTGATTCGATCCACGAGACCCTTACAATAAACAGCCTTTAGTCTGGACGAGATAAGAGGCACTCCCAAATATTTCATAGGGAGCTCCCCCTCTACAAACCCAAGAACATGAATAATCTCTTCCCTCTCAGCATTTAACACACCGCTTAAGAAGATGTCACTTTTATTTGGATTTGGATACAGACCTGATAGGTCTTGAAACTTTGTGAGCATAGTTTTGATCATACGAATTGAGTTTACATCTCCTTTGCTAAAAATCATCAAGTCGTCAGCAAAACAAAGATGAGAAATGTTGTCCTTCTTGCATCTCCAGTGGAACTTGAAGTTTTGATTGGCACTCATCTTGCAGAATAGCCCCGAAAGGATTTCCATACATAGGACAAACAAATATGGAGAAAGTGGATCCCCTTGTCGCAGCCCTCTCCCCCCTTGAAAATAACCTGCAAGCTCACCATTGACGTTGATAGAGAATTGACATGATGTAACACAAACCATAATCCAATCAATGACTGTTCTAGGGAATCCCATTTTTCTTAACATAACGTCAACGAAATCCCACTGAACCGAGTCATAAGCCTTCATCAGATCTACTTTCATAGCACAACGGGCAGGTCCCGTAGATTTATGATAGCCTTTCATTAGTTCCTGAGACAAAAGAATGTTGTCGCTGATTCTCCGTCCAGAGATAAAAGCTGTCTGATACGGACCTACTAAGGATGGCAAAACAGCTGTGATTCTCCCAGCTAGAATCTTAGCGATGCATTTGTACACGGTATTGCAGCAAGATATAGGATGAAAATCTGTCAACCTCGTAGGATGGGCAACTTTAGGAATAAGGGAAATGGATGTAGCATTCATTTCTTTAAGCATTCTCCGAGTCTGAAAGAAGGAGCTAACAGCATTGATTACATCCTCCCCAACTATGTGCCACATTCTTTTGAAGAAACCTGCATGAAATTCATCCGGACCAGGGGCTTTGTTGTTCTTCAAACTAAACATAGCATGCTTAATCTCCTCCCTTGTTACATCTTGTGTTAATACATGTTGTTGCGTTGAAGACAGTTTCAAGTTAATTGTCGATTCCATCTCTACCTCATTCAGAACCCTAGGCATCTATTCCACTCTTAACACACGCTGGAAGTACGCAACGACTTCTGATTTAACTGCCTCATGTCCTTCGACAACCTCTCCATCCTCCTTTGTAAGTGAAAGAAGTTTATTTCTATGCTGTTTTCCATTTACTGATTTGTGAAAGTAGCCAGTATTCTGATCCCCTAAGCTAAGCCACTGTATCCTTGACTTCTGTTTGAAAAAACTCTCTTCGGCTTTGACGATAGAAGCGTAGTTACGTACAGCATCCCTTTCTCGCATGCACAAAGTTGGATTCCCATGTGCTGTATGGAGAGCCTGTTGAACCTTATCCATTTCATCTTTTGCATCTTTGACTCTATCTGAAATGTTGGAGAAGTGAGTCATATTGAAAAGTTTCAATTCTCGTTTTAGTTTTCTTAGCTTGCAACACAGCTGATACATTGGACAACCCCCCGAATTGTGTTCCCATACTTTCCTCACCAAGGGCATGAACTCGTCATGGTCCATCCACATATCAAAGAATCTGAATGGTTTCTTTATATCCTGATAATCACCAATAACCTTTACCACCATAGGAGAATGGTCTGACATACCCGATGGCAAAAATCTCGTTCTGAAAAGGGGAAGTTCAGATTCCATTTCTCATTGACAAGCACTCTACCTAGTTTCCGCATAATCAGATTCTCAGGACATTGATTCGACCAAGTATAATGCAGGCCTGAATATCGAAGATCATCCACTTTCGCTTCTTGAATACATGTTTCCAATCTGTCCATATGACCAGCCCACGAAGTAGTCCCTCATAACCTGTCTGATTGGTAGCGGATAGCATTAAAGTCGCCCATAAGAATCCATGGGCTGGACTCCCATCCATCACTATGACTCACTATATCAGACCATAATGCCTCACGTAAGGAAGCGTTATTGTCTCCGTATATAATTGAAGCATTGAAACAGATATTGGTAGCTAATATAGTGACAGAAACATGAATAGCCTGGTCTGACATTCCGAGGACATCAACCTTCACCACATTAGCATTCCAACAAACCCAAATACGACCACGACAAGAGAAATCATAATTATACAAGAAGGACCAATTATGCAGAAGAAGTTGAGAAACATTATATTTATTCTCGTCTCTAACCCGAGTTTCAACCAAACCGAAAAGAGTCATCCTCTCTTGATGGATAAGCTGACGTAATGCTGAATGCTTTATGGGATCATTCAAACCTCTTACATTCCAACATCCAATAATCATAAGAAAATAGAGAGGAGTACAAACAGCAACACAAAGATTACCTCGACGTGCCCCCAGGCGAGGAGAGAAATTTCTTATTCTTCTTTGAAGAGTTTTTCGAACCCTTTTTCTTTTTCTCTAGAGAGTCTCTAGCCTTAATAGCCAACTGATTAACAGTTTCCCTTTCGGTGGAATTCAGAGTTTGTGGGCTTGTCGGGATTGGTGACGTCCACTCCTTATCAGTTCGTTCCCCATCTGTATCACCTCCCATTGCGTCAATATCTACATTCAGCTCATGACTATTAACGAAAAGAACCTGGTTCACGGTCGCACAATCAGATGTATTGGAGATGGCTAAACTTTGATCTGAAGCAGTACATGTACCCCCCTGCTCCTGCTTCATGTCTCCTTGTGAACTCTTCAAAACAAGAGGAGATGTAGGATTTTCATCTTCATAACAATCAGCATTGCTCACATCTGATGCAGCCTTCTTATTCATATTACGATCAGAAATATTTGTACCAGATGTCGAACAACCATTCTCATTACAGTTACGCACTTTAGATGCCAAAGGACCATTCTCACCACTCACAGAACCCTTATTTCGTTTAGCAACTACCTGCCATTGAAACTGATTCTGCTGTTTATCCCCAGATTTAGAGTTCGCAGCTCCTAGTTTCCTCTTACCCTCTGCCTCCATTGTAAGATTTGCACCGTTATTAGTAGCACATATCGCTGTCGTGTGTCCAAAGACATTACAATTATTGCACTTCGATGGTATCCATTCGTAATCAGCTGAAATTGTTATGAATAACCCATTTGGACAGCGAAGGTCGTATTCCTTAACCAGCGTCTTCGTAGCATCAATCTCAACACAAACTCTTGCGTAGCTAAGCCTTTGACGCAACAATGTAGTCTGATCAGTATGAAGAGGAACCCCAATAGCACTCGCTACACAACTCAACCCCTTAATAGTCCAATACTCAAGAGGAACATTATACAGCCTAACCCATACCGGAACTTTGACCAAATCACCTTTCAAAAATTGCATGTTCGGTTGCCAACGTTTAAGCACCAAAGGTCTGCTTGCCATGTGCCATGGGGCTCTTTCCAGCACATTAGTGGCATGAATTGAAAACTTTGATAGCCCAATAAGCTTTATGTTTAAGTTTCGCATGTAAGTGACAAGGTTTTCCACAGACTAGTCTATAAGGTGACGTACCTAATGATGTTTTTTTTAAGCAATTCGATAAGGTCAAAATACATCTCCAAGTCTTAAAGATCAGTCTTTCTTACAGGGTTAATTGTTTTCTCCAAAATCTGTTTGATTTTCCTATTAGCAAGCTCTATATGTCCATTTGTCTGAGGGTGATAAGGGGTGGCAACTTTGTGTGTGATTCCATATTTCTTCATTAAAGACTCAAATGACTTATTGTTGAAATGTGTTCCACCATCACTTATCGTGGCTCGAGGGATTCCAAATCGACTCATGATATTTTCTTTCAAAAACTTTACCATTGCTTTGTGATCATTGTTTCGACTTGGAATTGCCTCTATCCATTTTGAAACATAATCTACAGTGACTAATATGTAAAAGAAACCAAATGATGGAGGAAATGGACCTATGAAATCTATACCCCAACAATCAAAGATCTCAATAACATGAATAAGATTTAAAGGCATCATGTGATGTTTTGAAATAGATCCCAACTTTTCACAATTCTCACAAGTCTTATAGAATGCATGTAAGTCCTTGAACATGGTTGGCGAGTAAAATCCACTTTGTAAGATTTTTACAGTTGTCTTTCTTGATGAGAAATGACCCACAAGCCTCAGAATGACAAAATTTAATGACACTACTTACCTCATTGTTAGGGATGCATCTTTGAAATATTTAATCATGACAATATTTGAATAAATAAGGGTCATCCCAATAAAAGTTCTTCACTTCGTTCAAAGAACTTTATTTTATCTTGGGTACTCCAATGAGGTGACAATTGTCCTGAAACAAGAAAATTGACAATATTAGCAAACCAAGGCAATGTAGAGACAGAAAGTAAAGATTCATCGGAAAGTAGTCATTGATTGGTATGGTGTTAGATTTCGATTCTATTGTCAATCTTGACAAATGATCTGTGATAACATTTTTGGTGCCTTTCTTGTCTTTGATTGTGATATCAAATTTTTAAAATAACAAAATCCACCGCACCAATCTAACTTTAGAATCTTTCTTAGAGAAAAGATATTTCAATGCTGCATGATCACTAAAAACAACAATAGGTGTGCCAACAAGATAAGACCTGAATTTTTCACATGCTAATACCACTGCAAGTAATTCGTTTTCACTTGTAGTGTAATTCATTTAAGCACCATCTAAAGTTTTACTTGCATAGCAAATCATATAAGATTTCTTATCTTTTCTTTGTCCCAAGACAGCACCTACGACATAATCATTGGCGTCACATATTATTTCAAAAGGTAATGACCAATTAGGAGGTTGAATGATATAAGCAGAAGTTAGCAAGTTTTTAAGTTTAACAAAAGCTTCTTCACAATGTTCAATCCATTAAAAAATATTATCCTTTGTTAGAAGTTTACTCAAGGGCTTAGATATTATACTAAAATCTTTGATAAACCTTCTATAAAAAGTAGCATGTCTTAAGAATGATCTAACATTTTTAATAGATTTTGGTGTTGACAAATTAGCAATTAACTCAATTTTAGATTTATCAACCTCAATTCCTTTTGATGAAACAATGTGTCCAAGTATAATAGCGTTTGCTACCATAAAGTAACATTTTTCTCAATTAAGTAGAAGATTTTTCTCTTCACACCTGCTCAAAACCTTTTCTAAGTTAGTCAAACAATCACCAAAAATAGAAAAATTATCCATAAAAATTTCAAGAAAACATTCAACCATATCACTAAATATATTGAGCATGTATCTTTGAAACGTGGCTAGTGCATTACATAATCCAAAAGTCATCCTTTGATATGCAAAAATACTAAATGGACATGTGAAAGTAGTTTTCTCATGATCCTCCAATACAATTTCAATTTGGATGTAACCTGAATAACCATTTAGAAAATAATAAAATTCATGGCCTATAGCTCTTTTTAGGATTTGGTCCATGAAAGGTAAAGGAAAATGATATTTTCTAGTCATTGAATTAAGTTTCTAATAGTCAATGCACATGCACTAACCAGTAATAATCTTAATTAGAATTAACTCATTTTTCTCATTTGTTATCGCAGTGACTCCAAACTTCTTGAAAATAACTTGGGTAGGACTTACCCATTTGATATTAGAAATAGGATAAATGATTCCATTATTTAGAAGCTTAATAACTTCATTTTTCACTATTTCTTTTATATTAGGATTGAGCCTTTATTGCATTTCTATAAAGGGTTTAGCATTTTCCTCCGAATAAATTATGTATATGCAAATCAAAGGACTAATTCCTTTTATGTCAGCTATGGTCTATCCTAATGCATTTTGTTGTATTTTCAGAGTATGTAATAACTTACTTTTTTTTATATGCATTAAGTTTGAAAGAGATTATTACCGAAAAACTTTCATTTTCTCCCAAAAATGAGTATTTGAGATTGAATGGTAACAACTTCAAATTAGGTTTGGGTGGTTGAACACTTGAAGTTATGGACTTAATTAATCGTGGTGGCAATTTCTCAATTTGTGGTCTCCAATTACTTGCCTTTGATTTTTACTAAAAATAAATCATCTGTAAATCATTAGATTCATGAATCTTAGTTTTGCTAGAAGTGGTTTGAAATTGATGATGAACTAATTTTACAATAAATTCCACTTCCTGTAAATCATTATCATCTTCGGGTTGCTTATAAATATTGAAAATATTCATTTCCAATATCATGTTTTTAAAAAATAGCTTCATCAGTCCATTCCTATAATTAATCAATGCATTATAAGTTGCAAGAAATGGGTGTCCTAAAATAATAGGAAATGAATTACATGCTTCCATAGGTTGCGTGTCCAAGACAATAAAATCCACAAGATAAATAAATTTATCGACCTGTAATAACACATCTTCAATTATTCCTTTAGCACTTTTACAGATATATTGACAAGTAAAAGAGTTACAAAAGTTGATTTTAACTTACCTAGATTGAGATTTTAAAAAATTGAATATGGAAGTAAATTCACACTAGCTCTAAGATCAAGGCTCTTTCAATTTTAGATTCTCAAAAATTTAGCATAAAAAGGAACATGTTTAATAGCATACAGCAAATGTATATTGATCTTTACCTATTTGAAAGTTTCAAAGATTTTAGAATTGTGATTGACTTTTCTTTATTTGGTCATGACATGAGAAAATGGAAGTGCTGTCGAGGAATTAGTCTTTTCTTTGCAATTTTCAAATTCAACCCCTTCGTTACCCTCAGAGATTGACTCATCATCTTTCTCACAAGGTTTAAGAGTGGGTTTTTCGATAACTTTACCACTATGAAGAGTGATGACTGATTTGACTTGATCCATGTGTTGGCTTCCAGAATTACTTGCATTTGCATTGTATTGCATCTTGGGATTTGTTGTGGTTGAGATGGAAACTTACCTTTCTCTTGAAAACTTATAGCAGATGTGAACTTTATAAGAGTATTTTTAAAATCTGTCATGTTTTGAGCAAGTTGAGAGTTGATTGCCTCTTGCTTTTCAATGAATGCATACAATGTTTTCTCAAGATTTTTTCTAGAAAGGGGAGCATAAGGAGGTGCATATCCATGAGAATTTTAAAAATTATGGGTGCTTGAAATGGTGATTGTGAAGATTGTGCATTGTTATTATCACTCTTCCAACTAAAATTTGGGTGATTTCTCCAACCAACATTATATATTTGCGAGGATGGGTTATGATTGGGTCTTTGGAAACTGTTTAAAGCATGAGCTTGTTCATGGATACATTCCTCAAAAGAAAGCAAAGTTGAATAGTTATTGATTGAGTGTATATTTATTTCACAGATTTTAATTGACCACTCTTTTTTAATTCTAATGCCTTGACTTTTCTAGCTAAAGATGCAAACTTGGCTTAAAGGTCATGATTTTCCCTAGGGTTGTACATACATTCATTAGATATAGGAGGTTGGATTTTACTTGGAGTCTTATGCGTGCCTATAGTGTCCTAATTTTGAGCATTTTCAACTAGTTCTAGGTACTCTATTGCTTCATTAGGGTTTTTATATTCAAAGGTTCCATTGCACATCAATTTAACCATTTGTCTATCTCTAGGTGTTAACCCTTCATAAAAATATGAAACCAATCTCCATGTTTCAAAACCATAATGAGAGCAAGTATTAAGCAAGTCTTGATATCTATCCATTTGATGACTAATTGATGTATGGGTGGCCACTTCTTGACTTGGTGACAATTCTTATCTTCTCTTGTCTGCCCAAAACATCATTGATAACATCAAAATTGAAACCACTTGAAAACATCTAGAACTTATCTCAGCTTTATAGGGTAAGCAATTGAGGTCATTTAAACATCTAGAACTCCAGATATAGGACAGATTCAGACTTCTTTGTTGTTGTTACAATTTGGACTTGAAAATGGCTTTTTTAAATCTTGGGCTTATACGAAAGTTGTGGGCCTATATCTTACCTTTCCATCCATATATAGTAGACCTACATCCGAGATCTACAACTCTAGATATGACCCAATTACCAAACAGTGTTCCTGATATGATCCAAGCAAGGTCAAATTTGGATTTTGATGTAAAATGTGCAATTATCCAGTTTTCTGGCAACAGTCATAATTCTCAATCCGACCGTTGGATCGAGCTGAAATGTTACGTGGAGTCTCTTAACATATTGTATTATCTTGGGTTAAAATTTTAGGTCAATCGGAGTTCGAGAAGGCATCTCAATAGGGTCAACAGAGGCTGTACAAATTTTATTATTTACTTCCTTTTGACCTGTGGACTTTCTATTTGGCTAGGATTCTTTTCCTAAAAGGATGTGGCAGCTAATTTTGGAAATATACTAATTCTACAAGGATGTTTAATGGGCTGCAACATAGTTTCCAAGTGTGGCAAGGATTCATAATTATTTCAGAATCCTTTTCTTACAAGGATTCCTTATTCATCCGAGCTACAAAAGGAAAGAAGACTTTAGAATACATTCTACCTTCAGATCGGATTTCCTAATCTATTTAAGACTTTTTAATGGTGACAAATTTGATTCTAGCATATTTAGGATAGTAATTTTTGGATTTTTATATTTTTATTATTTTCTTCTTAGTCTTTGGGTTATTATTACTTATTTGGGTCAATTGTAAGTGGGCTACATATAAGTCCACCTAAGGGGGGTCTATTAGGGTTTCTTTAAGTCTAGAATCAATATAAATAGAGGCATAACCAAACATGTAAAGGAAGACAATTCAGATTAATAAAACTTCTTGTTTGCCGCACTTTATGTGTGTGTGTTGGTGAGATAATCTCCCTTTCATGGTTCTCTAATGAACTGAAAAACAACTTATCAAAGAACAATTGTCTTCGTGGCGTCATCCTTATACTTCTTGTTTGCGAATCAATATTCGTTGGGTGGGGGTTTTCCGTTTTCAATAGTGCTGATGCCTAGGTACAAGTTATTTTTATGTCACACTCCTATCAAACCTGATTTACTTGGCTTTCCGGGAATCGATGTCTTTGTGTGTGGGTTGCTTCATCAGGGTCTTTGATTTGTTGTTAACATAAGTTATAATCATAAATGTCTGACGAGATTTATAAGTATTAGCATTAATCGAATAAGATGACTAATGTAATTATGTTAACAATTTATAATTTGATTGGAATCTCTTTTGTGTGTGGTTTCCACTTGAATAATAAGAGTTTATACTATACTTATTTGACATACCATTAGTGGATCCTCTAACCTTTAAATTTATTGTTATCATTGTTTAATCCTTACATTAATATTTCATCTCAAAGTTCTCATCATCATCTTCTTCTTCTTCTTCTTCTTCTTATTTTTCTTTATTAGTATTACTACTACTACTACTACTACTGCTGCTGCTACTAATATTATTATTATTATTATTATTATTATTATTATTGCTACTAATATTATTGTTGTTACTTTTGTTGTTTATAATTATTGTTTCTAATTTGTACAATTAACCTCCCTATGGTTCGACCCTGGTCTTGTTGGGCTATTTATTACTTCGACACTCCTGCATTTGGGAGAAGACATCAATCTTTTAGTCGTGTCAAGTTTTTTGGCGCTGTTGCTGGGAAGGTAAGATGTAAAAATTATAGTATTTATTTTATTTTCACTTGTCACTTTTCTTGTACATAACTTTGTTTCTTTTCTCTTGTTTCTTCCTTTTTTGTTTTCCTGTTCCTTTTATTCTTTTCCTACACGTACATGAGAGTATGGTCACGTACATTAAGTGGTAGACTTTGTAGGGTATCCTCATCATTTTCAAAAAATATAGCCGAAGAAGATAATTAATCACTTTATAATGAGAATAATGAGAATAACTATGTTAGAACACTTAAAGACCACATAAATCCCACAAGAACAAGTGCACCATCATGTATAGTTTTGCCTCCTGATGCATCTCATTTTGATTTTAAGCCAGACATTATTCAACTTTTACCTTCTTTTCATGTCTTAGATTTAGAAAATCCATACTTACATTTAAGGGAATTTGAGGAGGTCTATAACACCTATAATGACTCAAATTATAGCATGAACACCATCATATTCAAGCTTTTTCTTTCTTCATTAAAAGATAAAGCTAAAACATAGCTACAAAATTTGAGATCAAGATCCATTCATGTTTGGGATGAAATGCAACAGCAGTTTTTAAAGAAGTTTGTCCCATCTCACAGAACAAAGTCTTTCAAAAGACAAATCACCACTTTCACTCAGAAACCAGGAGAATCATTTTACCAATGTTGTGATAGGTATTGAGACTCGCTTAATACTTGCTTTCATCATGTTTTTGAAACATGGAGATTGATTTCATATTTTTATGAAGGGTTAACACCTAGATATAGGCAAATGGTTGAATTGATGTGCAATGGAACTTTTGAAAATAAAGACCCTGATGAAGCAATGGAGTACTTAGATTTGTTAGTTGAAAATGCTCAAAATTGGGACACCGCGGGTACTTATGAGGTAGCGAGTAAAACTCAACCTCATACATCTAGTAGAGGTATATACAACCTTAGGGAAAATCATGACCTCCAAGCTAAGTTTGCATCTTTAGCTAGAAAAGTCGAGGCACTAGAATTGAAAACGAGGGGTCAATTAAAATTTGTTGAAAACATTGTGTGTCAAATATGTGAAACAAGTGAACACTCAATCAATAATTGCCCAACCTTACCTTCTTTTAAGGAATGTCTCCATGAACAAGCCCATGCTTTAAACAGTTTCCAAAGGGTCAACCACCCAAATTTTAGTTGAAAGAGTGATAATAATAATGTACAAACTTCACAACTACCGTTTCAAGTACATCACAATTTCCAGAATTCTCATGGATATGCACCTCCTTATGCTCCACCTTCTAGAAGAAATCTTGAGGAAACATTGCATACATTCATTGAAAAGCAAGAGACAATCAATACTCAACTTGCTTAAATCATGACAGATTTTAAAGATACTCTTGCAAAATTGGCATCTCTTCTCAGTTTCCAAGAGAAAGGTAAGTTTACATCTCAACCACAACAAAATTTCAAGGGGCAATAAAATGCAAATACAAGTAGTTCTGGAAGCCAACACATGGGTCAAGTCAAATCAGTCATTACTCTTCGCACTGGTAAGGTTATTGAAAAACCCACTTTTGAACCTTGTGAGAAAGATGATGAGTCAATCTCTAAGGGTAAGGAAGGGGTTGAATCTGAAATTTGCAAAGAAAAGACTGATTCCACACCAGCACTTCCATTTCCTCATGCCATGACCAAGCAAAGGAAAATCAATCACAACTCTGAAATCTTTGAAACTTTCAAACAGGTAAGAATCAATATACCTTTGCTAAATACTATTAAATAGGTCCCTTCCTATGCTAAATTTTTGAAAGATCTATGCACGATGAAGAGGAAACTGAATGTGAAAAAAAAAAGTCTTTTTAGGCGAACAAGTAAGTGTTATTCTTCAGAACAATAATGCTTTGAAATATAAAGACCCTGGTTTTCCTACAATTTCTTGCTTTATTGGAGAACACAAAATTGAAAAAGCCTTACTTAATCTTGGAGCCAGTGTGAATTTACTTCTATATTAAGTTTTCCAAAATCTCAATCTAAGTGAGTTAAAACCAACTTCTGTAACTCTTTTCCTTGCCGATAGATCTGTAAAAGTGCATAGAGGAATAATTGAAGATGTGTTGGTACAAGTCGATAAATTCATTTATCCCGTGGATTTTGTTGTCTTAAACACACAACCTGTCGAAGCATGTAATTCATTTCATGTTATTGTAGGATGTTCGTTTCTTACAACTTCTAATGCATTAATTAATTGTAGGAATGGACTAATGAAGCTATCATTTGGAAACATGACATTGGAGATGAATATTTTCAACATTTGCAAGCAACCCGGAGATGATAATGATTCACAAGAAGTAGATCTTATTGATGAATTAGTTTATGATCAACTTGAGTTAAAATGAGTTAGATGGATCTGAAGATGTACAAATGATTTATTCACAGGAAAAAATCACAGATGAAAAAAAGCACTAAAAATGTTGATGCGAATCTTTTGTCAAGAGTGACAACAAATTCGACATCTGACACCACACCAATCGATGATTACTTTTTTGATGAATCTTTACTTTCTCTTAGTCCAATGCCTTGGTATGATAAAAATATCAATTTTTTTGCTTCAGGAGTTTTGCCAGCTGATTAGAGTACCTAAGACAAAGAAAAGTTTTTGAACGAAGTGAAGAACTTTTATTGGGATGACCCTAACTTATTCAAATATTATCCTGATCAAATATTTCAAAGATGCATTCCTGATAATGAGGTAAGTAGTGTCATTCAACTTTGTCATTTTGAAACATGCGGGAATTATTTCTCATAAAAAAAGACAGTCACAAAAATCTTTCAAAATGGATTTTATTGACCCACCATGTTCAAGTACTCACATGCATTCTACAAAGCTTATGAAAAAAGTCAAAAGTCAGGATTCATTTCAAAACATAAGGAAATTTTAGATAATCTTTTATTGACTTTTGAAACATATCCTGGTGGAAATGTGCATAGTGCAATTCATGCTTTATGGTCCTATTTTCATAAAGAACATGAATGACTTAGTCTTGGGAATTTGACTAAAAAGACCTTGTTTGCCAGTTTTTAAGAAAACTAGATGGGAAGCCTATCCCCGACCCATAGAGGGTGTTTAAGTCATTCTTGGATGTAAAACCAAGAGAATATGTGAGCCACAATCACAACTACCTATACATACACATGTTTTTTTAATATAAATAAATAAAATAATTAAAAAGAAAGAGAGAGAGTGTGTGAGACTCTAGTTGGCTTACATATAGGTGGTATGATTACCCTTTTAATTTCTCATCTATAAAATCCTTTCTTCCTTCCCTTCATTTCTACTCAACCCATACATTCAACAAATATACAAGTGTAGAAATGGCAAGTTCCTCAAGTCATCACAAAAGAAATATTTGTGTTTTCGGTGGATCTAGTCCTGGGAAAGAAAAGAAGTTTTTAGAATCAGCAAATCATCTTGGTTAGGTGCTAGCTGAGAGAAAGATTCATTTAGTATATGGGGGAGGTAGTCTTGGGTTAATGGGAGGTGTGTCAATAGCTTCATTTTTAGGAGATAGTCAAGTTTTGGGGGTCGTCCTTGAAGCTTTAGCACAAGGGGACATCATTGGAAAAACAATTGGAGAAGAACAACAAGTCTCCATAATGTCTGCTCAAATGAATGCAATGTTTAACTATACTGATGCTTTCATTGCCTTACCAGGTGTTCTAGGCACATTAGAAGAGATCTTTTATATTTCCTCTTTGGCCAATTGCACATTCACCATAAACCCACAGATCTGTTAAATGTTAATGGTTATTATGATAAGTTGTTGTATTTTCTTGATCATGCAATGGAACATGAATTTCTAACATCTTCTGCACAACAACTCATAATCTCTGCTGCTACTGCTAAACAATTAATTGACAACCTACAATCTTTCATTCCTGTAATTAATCCCTCCATGAGTCGCATAAATTGGTCATCTAAGGAAAGTTGTAAAAAGTTTAGATTGGATTTGAGTCTTCAATTGTGAATTTTTATGTCTTTTTGATTTATTATTGTGTTTTGTTATTTCTTATATTTTGTTTAAGTGTGTTTCAGGTTTGTCAATGTTTGTTATTTCAGGTGATGTCTTCTATACTCTATCTTTCTTCTTTAGGACATTGAGGACAATGTCTCATTTTGGTTGGGGGGAAAGGTTAGTAGCTAATAAAAAAAAATGTTTTCCATTTCATAAAGCTTGTGCAAAATTGTTGTTACTAAGATGGCAGAGTAAAGGAGTTTTTTTGTTAAAGTGACTCTTGAGATGTATCTTAGTAACCATTTTTAACAAGGTTTATTATAATACTTCTTGAAATATTCAGGTTTACAAATTTTCGCATTATTATCACTTAATTTTGCTTATATACTCATTTAACATGTATTTTTAAACCTTACAGATTTTAACATATGATTGTGGATTGCACACTAGATTCTTACATTATTTATGTTATTTTGTTAAAGGTAATAACTAAGAGAAAGAGATAGTATATAATTTGAAAATAAAAATAAAAAAAAGAGCAAAATACATGATGATAATAAAAATGTAGATAAGTTTGGTTTCGTAGCCTCCCTAACCTAAGCAATTAAGCTCGAAGGGTTGTTTTAACACGTAATACCCTAAAGTCAACTGGCTTTGGAGTTATTTGCTCAACGCTTGTTACATGGGTTGAGGAGAAATGCTTAAGAAAATTAAACATTGCACTATCTATGTATCAGTATCTACAACCCGAGTTACCAAGCTCGTAGGGGTGTTTCAACACCTAATGCCTTAAGACCAACTGGTTTGGGAGTCATTAGCTAAAAGCTCATTACATGGGTTAAAGATGCATTGTGTTTTAAGTTACATGTATATATATTTAAAAGAAAAAAAGAAAAAAAATCCCAACCCAAGAAAGTTAACCTTAAACTTTAGAATAAGAATTTTGTTTTCTTCCAAGTAAAGACCCATAACTATGTGTTGATATATTGAGCACAAAAGAAAGGTTTATTAATTTCTTGTTTAAGAGCTATTGAGCAGATATATAAATTTAATGAGAGTTTGTTTATCTGGATAGATTAATAGAAGTTGAATGATGAATATCTTGCTTTGTAGAATTTACAAATTATTTTTCTATTTTAACGCTTTGATTACTAGGGATTAGTAATAAGCTGGTCGGGGGGTGTGATTAGTAATTAAAAGTGTATTTTTTATCAAGGTTTTATATCATCATCTTGCACCTGAATTATCAATAACACCTTAATTAAAGCATGTTTTATAATAACATATCTAATAATATAAGATACATTTAATTTGTGGTAAATATTTATTTTAAATGCAGGCCTATCACATAAATTAAAGGATTGATTGATGAATTTAATAACTGAAATTGAAAGGATAAAGAGATGGCCAAACTTAGAAAAGAGATGTTGGTGCAGTCCAAACCGGTACACTGTTTGGTAATTGGGTCATATCTGGAGCTGTAGATCTCAGATTTAGGTCTATTTTATATGGCCAGAAAGGTAAGATATGGGCCTACAACTTTCATAAAAAAGCCATTTTCAAGTCCAAATTATAGCAATAACAAAGAAGTCTGAATATGTCCTCCACCCGAGCACTATTCCATGTTTGACCCATATTTGGAGTTCTAGAAGTCTAGATTACCTTAATTTTTTACACAATAAAGCTGAGACAATTTTCTATAACTTTCATGTTTTCAAGTAGTTCCAATTCTGACGTTATCAATGACGTTTTGGGCAAAAAAGATAAGATAAGGATTGTCATCAAGTCAAGAGTTGGCCACTCACTCATCAATTAGTCATCAAATCAATAATTTCCAATTTTGGCCTATAAAAGGAGGCATTTGCCATGCATTTAGGTATCTTGGTTTCCAAATCAAGATCATGCTCTTGCTTTCTCTCTTTGTATTTTTTGTAATGTTTATGCTTTGCTTTCATTAATATCTTATTTATGCCTTTCATTTCCTTTCCTTTACTTACTTAATTTTTATCTTATTTATGTTTTTATTTTGTTTATTTATTTTTTTTCTTTCATTATGTTTAGATAAGTTTATTATGTGAAGGTGAAAAGGTTACACTAATGGTGTAAGAATAAGTATAGTGTAAACTCAATATGGACTTTAATGTTTGATACTAACATGTTTTGTATTTGTTATCTTATTTACTCTTTAATATTTTGCTTGTTAAATGACTAATCTTGATTTATGTTGTATAACACTTAGTACAACAAATGTTTGGCACTTTTATAGCCCATACTGTATGGTATAACCGACACCTGAGTTATGAAAGGAACTTGATTTGTTGTTAACATAAGTTATAATCATGAATGCCTGACGAGATATACAAGTATTAGCATTAATCGAATAAGATGACTAATATAATCATGTTAATAATCTATAATCTGATTGGAACCTCCTTTGTGTGTGGTTTCCAATTGTATAGTAAGATTTTATACTATACTTGTTTGACATACCATTAGTGGAACCTCTAACCTTGACAATTGTTCTTATTATTCTTTAATCCTTACATTAATATTTCATCTCAAAGTTCTTATCCTTTTCTTCTTCTTCTTCTTTATTAGTATTATTATTATTACTACTACTACTACTACTATTGTTATTATTGTTGTCGTTACTGTATTATTGTTATCTGTAATTTATACAATTAACCTTCTTGTGGTTCGACCCTTTGCTGGGTTATTATTTATTACTTCAACACTCCTGCACTTGGGAGAAGACATCAATCTTTTCATCATGTCAAGTTTTTGGCGTCGTTGCCTGGGAGATAAGTTGTACAAATTATAGTATTTATTTTATTTTCTCTTTTCACTTTTCTTGTATATAACTTTGTTTCTTATCTCTTTTTTCTTCTTCTTTTGTTTTCTTGTTTTTTTTATTCTATTACTATACGTGCATGAGAGTGTGGTCACGTACATTAAGTGGGAGACTTTGTAGGGTATCCTCATCATTTTCAGAAAATATGACCGAAGAAGATAACCAATCACTTTATAATGAGAATAATGAGAATAACCATGCTAGAACACTTAGAGACCACATGGATCCCACAAGAACAAATGCACCATCATGCATAGTTTTTCCTCCTAGTGCATCTCATTTTGATTTTAAGCCAAGCATTATTCAACTTTTACCTTCTTCTTATGGCTTAGATTTAGAAAATCCATACTTACATTTAAGGGAATTTGAGGAGGTCTACAACACCTATAATGACTCAAATTATAGCATGAACACCATCATATTCAAGCTTTTTTCTTTTTTATTAAAAGATAAAGCTAAAACATTGCTACAAAATTTGAGACCAAGATCCATTCATGCTTGGGATGAAATGCAACAGCAGTTTTTAAAGAAGTTTTTCCCATCTCATAGAACAAAATCTTTCAAAAGACAAATCACCACTTTCACTCAAAAACCAGGAGAATCATTTTACCAATGTTGGGATAGGTATCGAGACTCGCTTAATACTTGTCTTCATCATGGTTTTGAAATATATTTCATCAAAAGGAATTGACATTGACAAATCTAAAATCGAGTTAATTGCAAACTTACAAACACCAAAATATATTAAAGATGTTAGATCATTCCTAGGACATGCTGGTTTTTATAGAAGGTTCATCAAAGATTTTTTTTATTCAAAGATTATCATGATCAAATATTTCGAAGATGCATTCCTGACAATGAGGTAAGTAGTGTCATTAAATTTTATCATTTTGAGGCATGTGGGGGCCATTTCTCATCAAGAAAGACAACTGCAAAAATCTTACAAAGTGGATTTTATTGGTCCACCATGTTCAAAGACTCACATGCATTCTGCAAGTCTTGTGAAAATTATCAAAAGTTGGGATCAATTTCAAAACGTTACATAATGCCTTTAAATCCTATTCTTGTCATTGAGATCTTTGATTGTTGGGGTATAGATTTCATAGGTCCATTTCCTCCATCATTTGGTTTCTTGTATATATTAGTCGCAGTAGATTATGTTTCAAAATGGATAGAGGCAATTTCAAGTCAAAACAATGATCACAAAATAGTGATAAAGTTTTTGACAGAAAATATTTTGAGTCGATTTAGAATCCCTCGAGCCATAATAAGTGATGGTGGAACATATTTCTACAACAAGTCATTCGAGTCTTTAATGAAGAAATATGAAATCACACACAAAGTTGTGACCCCTTATCACTCTCAAAGAAGTGGACAAGTAGAGCTTGCTAATAGGAAGATCAAACATATTTTGGAGAAAACAGTGAACCCTAATAGGAAGGATTTGTCTTTAAGAATTAATGATGCATTTTGGGCTTATCGAACTGCTTATAAAACATCATTAGGTATGTCATTTTATAGACTAGTCTACGAAAAACCTTGTCACTTGCCTGTGGAACTTGAACATAAAGCTTATTGGGCTATTAAAGCTTTTAATTCAAATATGGATGATGCTGGTCAACTGTGAAAATTACAAATAAATGAGCTTGAGGAAATAAGAAATGATGCATATGAAAATTCAAGAATTCATAAAGGAAGAATCAAAGAGTTTCATGACAAGAATATTCTGAGAAAAACATTCAATGTTGGTAAAAAAGTCTTGCTTTATAATTCTTGACTACATTTATTTCCTGGAAAACTAAGATCAAGATGGAGCGGTCCTTTTATTGTGAAACATGTGTATCCATATGGGGTCTATGATATCGAGAATCCAAATAATGACAATGTTTTCAAGGTAAATGGACATTGTTTGAAAGTTTACTTTGACAATTTTTCAGTTGCAAATGACTATTGAATTGGGTGATCCTGTATATAAAGATTGATTTTTTTTTCTTTCATATTATTTTTGTTTTTCTTTTTGTGTGATTTTTGCTAGCTTCTCTCACCCTGATCAAATGTCGGACAACGGAACTCCGTGACTTAAGTCGGTTCTTTCAGTTTCCCATAATAACTGATATCTTTGTATATATTTGTGCAATTGTATGAATCTCTCTTTCAATTCTCATTTGAAAATGCACACTAATCTTGAAAAATTAAAAAAGTATTTTCCCGCTCTGTCTCAGAATGCGATTACAAAAATTTACCATGTTAGCTGTGCAAGATTGAGGTTGTTAATGAATCATGGAATTCCTGAAGATATTTGCTGGTTGATTGAAGCAAAGGTCTGATTATCAGGTAAGTCCTCGAATTCCTTTATTTCACACATGCCTGGAACAGGTAAAAGCACTTTTGCAAAGAAACGTCATGCAAAACGGCTGAAAGTCTGTCATCGATATGCTAGATGGACTTGTAATGCACAATGTCGTTCTTTAGGTATGGTATCTATAAATCGTGAAGATAAAATACAATTCATTAAGGATGGCTTGAGTAAGGAGTCTTTAGATAATCTTCTATTAACTCTTGAGATGCATCCTAGTGGAGATATGCATCGTGCAATTCATGATTTATGGCCACTATTTCATAAAAATCATGATCAACTTAGTCTTGGGAATTTGACAAAAAAAGACCCTGTTTGCTAGTTTTTAAGAAAACTGGATGGGAAGCCTATCCTCGATCCATAGAGGGCGTTTAATCAGTTCTTGGACGTAAAACCAAGGGAAGATGTGAGCCACAATCACAACTACCTCTACATACACATGCTTTTTCAAAAATAAATAAATAAATAAAGAGTGTGTGTGTGTGTGAGAGAGAGAGACTCTAGCTAGCCTATATATAGGTAGTATGATTGCCTTTTTAATTTTTCATCTATAAAATCCTCTCTTCCTTCCTTTCATTTCTACTCAATCCATGCATTTAACAAATATAAAAGTGTGTAGAAATGACAAGTTCCTCATGTCATCACATAAGAAATATTTGTTTTTTCGGTGGATCTAGTCTTGGGAAAGAAAAGGAGTTTTTAGAATCAGCAAATCATCTTGGTCAGGTGCTAGCTGAGAGAAAGATTCATTTAGTGTATGGGGGAGGCAATCTGAGGTTAATGGAAGGTGTGTCAATAGCTGTATTTTTAAGAGCTAGTCAAGTTTTGGGGGTCGTCCCCGAAGCTTTAACACAAGGGGACATCATTGGAAAAACAATTAGAGAGGAACTTCAGGTCTCCACAATGTTGTGCCGTGAATGATTCAAAAATCAGCAACAATGAATCTGACGAAAATGGATGAAGGATGGGTCTGGTTGTATTGTCTTTCTTCTGGTGTTTAGGCTAGATTATAGTATTTTTAAGGTAAATAAAAATGGAGGATAAACTAGAGTGATACTTTGATAAGTCGATCTGGACGCCACAAAGATCAATCTAGGATTTTGACGCCACACTCTTTGTGATTGAAGAGTGATAAGTCAGTAGGGTTCTTCACAAATCAATTTGGAAGAATAACTCTTAATTCTCGGAATTAAGTTCAAATATTGGCCAGAAGTTGTTTATTACATATTCTGATGCCATATTTATAATGGAACATCCCTCCACACTTAGGAAAATTCAACATGACAGAAATCAAGCCCAAAACTTGGACTTTGACAAAGTAACCAGACAAATTACACTAGCACACATTTTCTGACTTTAATTGAAACATAAACAGACCGAATTTAAAATGGCTATAACTTCTTGCACAAAAGTCCAATGCAATCATGGTTGGACAATCTGGAAAGATCACGTTCTGAACTTGAAATCCACCTAGATTAGTCTTGTTTTCACATGCAATGGATGACTTCAAATTCGGGTTCAAATTTATCTACTGTTCTGACGTAAACAGCATCAATTTCTTAACTTATTTGCATTATCAACCCAAATTCAAGTAGTCCAGCATCAAAAGAACCATTAAGGGCTCTTCCCATCTTTAAGCTCCAATTGTAGACAAATAAGCACCCTTGAACCAATTTGAAACTGATTGACAAATTTTAACTCCGACGCAGCTTCAATCATTCCAATCTGACTCGTCAAGGTCCTTTGTAGTTGTTTCGCTCTCGCTCTTGTCATTGGACCATCTGAATCCTCTTGCATATTTGATTTACCTTTACGAGATGGATTATCATTCCCATGATGCACATCATCAGCCCCGGGTTGATAATGATTTGTCCTCAAATCATAATCGTCGTCATCATCCAAGTATGGAGTCAAGTCTTTCACATTAAAAGTAGCTGATACATTGTAATCACCAGGAAGATCTACCTTATACGCATTATCATTCACCTTCTCTATAATCCGAAATGGACCATCAGCTCTTGGCATCAACTTGGACTTGCGTTTGCTTGGAAATCTGCCCTTACTAAGATGAATCCAAACAAGATCACCAGGTTCAAACCTAACCATTTTCCGCCCCTTGTTAGCTTGTTTAGCATACTTTCTTGTTTTCTCCTCAATATGTAATCGAACCTGCTCATGTACTTTCTTCATCAATTCTGCCTTTCTAATTCCATCCATAGATGTCCTCTCATCAATTGGAATATGAACAAGATCAATAGGAACACAAGGATTAAAGCCATACACGACCTCAAATGGTGAAAATTTTGTAGCCCCATGCACACTACGATTATATGCAAACTCCACAATAGGCAAACAAGTATCCCAACTCTTCAAATTCTTATGTATAACAGCTCGTAACAAAGAAGATAAAGTTCGGTTTACTACCTCAGTTTGTCCATCAGTTTGTGGATGACATGCCGTACTGAAAAGTAACTTCGTTCCTAGCTTCCTCCAAAGAGTCTTCCAAAAGTAGCTTAAGAACTTTGTATCACGATCAGAGACAATGCTTTTAGGAACTCCATGCAAACGAACAATCTCTTGAAAGAACAAATCAGCTACATGTACAGCATCGTCAGTTTTGTTGCAAGGAATGAAATGGGACATTTTGGAGAATCGATCAACCACAACCATTATTGAATCCTTTCCACGCTGTGTTCTCGGTAACCCCAGTACAAAGTCCATGCTAACATCCATCCACGGTTGCTCTGGAATAGGCAACGGCATATACAGCCCATATGCATTCTCTTTACCCTTAGCTTTCTTGCAAATAGCACATCTCTCAATCACCTTGTGCACATCCCGTAACATGCTAGGCCAAAAGAAATGTTCTTTCAGCAACTCATAAGTCTTCTTCTCCCCAAAATGACCACTAAGACCACCACCATGAGCCTCTCGCACAAGCAACTCCCGTAATGAACCTGAAGGAATACACATTCTGCCCATTTTGAACAAGTAACCTTCATGCATAAAGAACCCATCACAAGCTCCCTTTGCACATTCGGTAACCACATTAGCAAAGTAGGAATCATTAGCGTATTGATCCTTCACTTGTTCAAAACCCATCAGCCTTGCATTCAACATAGAGATCAGTGCATACCTCCTAGAAAGAGCATCAGCAACCACATTAACTTGCCCTTTCTTGTACTTTATGACATAAGGAAATGACTCCATAAACTCCACCCATTTAGCATGTCTTCGATTCAGCTTGCTTTGCCCCTTAAGATACTTCAAGGATTCATGATCAGTATGAATAACGAATTCTTTTGGCAACAAGTAGTGCTGCCATACCTCCAGAGCTCGAATCAAATCGTAGAACTCCTTGTCATAAATAGAGTAGTTCAAACGTGCTCCATTTAACTTTTCACTGAAGAATGCAATCGGCCTCTTTTCGTGCATCAAAACAGCCCCAATTCCAACTCCGGAAGCATCACACTCTATTTCAAATGTTTTAGCAAAGTCTGGAAGTGCTAAAACTGGAGCAGTACACAACTTTTCTTTAATTAGCTCAAAAGCTTTCTGAGCATCTGCACTCCATCTAAACTCGTTTCCTTTTTTCAAGCATTCTGTCATAGGAGCAACAATAGAGCTGAAATCTTTCACAAATCGCCTGTAGAAAGAAGCTAAACCATGAAAACTCCTCACATCAGCGATGCTAGCAGGTTTTGGCCAGTCCCGAATTGCCTCAATTTTCTCCTCATCAACCTTAACTCCCTTGCTAGAGATAATATATCCAAGAAACACGACACTTTCTTTACAGAAGTAACACTTTGTGAGTTTCCCATACAACTTAGAATCTTGTAAAGTTTCAAACACAACTCTAAGATGCTTCACATGATCATCAAAGGTCTTGCTATACACTAGGATATCGTCAAAATATACTACAACAAACAGCCCAATATACTTCCTCAAAACATGATTCATAAGCCTCATAAATGTACTAGGCGCATTAGATAACCCAAACGGCATTACCATCCATTCATATAACCCCTGTTTAGTTTTAAATGCTGTTTTCCATTCATCTCCCTCTTTCATTCTAATTTGGTGATAACCACTCATCAAATCGACTTTAGAAAACAATGCAGCACCATGGAACTCATCAAGCAAATCATCAAGTTTGGGTATAGGAAATCGATACTTAACTGTTATTTTGTTGATAGCACGGCTGTCCATACACATCCTCATGGTACCATCTTTCTTTGGTACAAGCAAAGTAGGTACGGAACATGGACTAAGTGATTCTCGAACATAGCCCTTCTCTACAAGCTCACCAACCTGCCTTTGAATCTCTTTTGCTTCCGCTGGATTACATCTGTATGCTGGTCTATTAGGAAGTGAAGCTCCCGGCACCAAATCAATTTGATGCTCAATTCCACGAATAGGCGGTAACCCTTTAGGTAATTCATCTGGAAACACATCTTTAAATTCTTCTAGCAATTCCTTAATCTGTGCTGGTAAGTCCAGTCCTTCTACTTGTAGCAATTGCTTTGCCCAGATCATGAAAACAACCCCCGTCGAAGCTAATGCCTGTTTGATATCGCCTTTTTTGGCTAACAACAGCCCCTTACGTGATTGCACCTCCTTTTGTTGGCTTCGTAACTGATCCTCTCTAACCTGTTGAGAACTCAATGGTAACAAGTTCACCTTCTTTCCATTCAGCATGAAAGAATAAGTGTTCTTCGTCCATTGTAGGTCACATCCTTATCAAACTGCCATGGACGACCCAGTAACAAATGGCTAGCTGACATCGGCGCAACGTCACACAAAACCTCGTCATGATAGGTTTTAATGGAAAAGGGCACAAGAACTTGCTTTGTCACCCGAATCTCCCCATTCTCATTCAGCCATCGCAAACTATACGGTCTGGGATGTGGAATGGTAGTTAAGCCCAATTTCTCCACCAAGGTAGTTGACGCAACATTAGTGCAACTTCCATTATCAATGATCATCCCACACACCTTATCTCGAATCTGACATCGAGTATGAAAGATGTTCTCACGTTGCTCAGCACTAACATCAACTTGTGCATTTAGAACCCGTTGCACAACCAACAAATCTCCCTTCACTGGTTCGAAATCCTCTTTCTGTTCCATTTGTGCCTCATCTTCATCTTCAGTTTCAGCCTCATCTCCACTGATCACCTCTCCATGATCCCCATGCAATATCATTACCCTTTTATTTGGACATTCTGAAGCAATGTGCCCATGTCCTAAGCACTTGAAGCACTTGATGTCTCGTGACCTCCTTGGATGTGGAGGTTCTGTCACCTTCTCCTTTCCCTTTAAAGAATCAGAACTGGTATTCCCCTTGCTGACCTCCACCTTCTCATCTCGTTTAGGTGTGCTCCATGTTCGAGTAGGTGTAGATCTGTCCCTTGTCGTACTTGACATAGTTACACTAGTTTGGACACCTCCTCGTTTCTGCTGCCTCTCTACACGACTTGCAAGCTTTATAACATCCTCAAGGAAGATGTACGGTTGCAATTCAACCACATTAGCTATATCCTTCCTCAGCCCTCCAAGAAATCTAGCTATTGTTTGTTCTTGGGGTTCCATCAATTCACATCGAATCTGTAGCAACTCAAACTCTTTCACATACTCTTCCACACTTAAAGATCCTTGTCGCAAAGTCTGAAGTCTGATGTATAGCTCTTGTTTATAGTAATCAGGAACAAATCTCTTCTTCATCACTCTTTTCATAGTTGCCCACGTTCTAATCTCCTCTTCTCCATCCCTTCTCCTCTGAATCTTTAAGTTTTCCCACCATAAAAGAGCATAATCTGTAAACTCAAGTGTGCCACCTTGCACTTCCTTTCTTCAGAATATTCATACCATTCGAACACCTTTTCAACCTTCTGAATCCATTCCAAGTATTCCTCAGGTGAACTACTTCCTCGAAACGGCGGAATCTTAAGTTTGAGACCACTAGGAGGATTATTATTCTGTCTTCTTGGTCTGCCCCTGTCGTCGGCCTCATCATCCCCATTTGGATCTCCATCAGCTTCTACAAAATCATTTCGTGGCACCCTAAGTGCTTGCCTCTGCTGGGGTTGCAAATTATTTCTTTGCATCATTTGCGTAAGGGTATGCAACTGTTCACGAATTCCAGTCATTTCATCCCGAATCTCAGCATGAGATCGTTGTAAGCCCATAACCTGTGCCTGTTCTAAACTTAACCCTCTTGGCAAATCTTCTTTATCTCCAGCCATAATTATGTTTATCAATTGCAATTCCAGCAAGCCTTTCTTCTGTTTCTAGATCTTGCCTTAGATCGCAACTGATGCTCTGATACCAGATGTTGTGCCGTGAATGATTCAAAAATCGGCAACAATGAATCTGACGAAAATGGATGAAGGATGGGTCTGGTTGTATTGTCTTTCTTCTGGTGTTTACGCTAGATTATA
This sequence comes from Populus euphratica, assembly GCF_000495115.2. Classification (NCBI taxonomy): domain Eukaryota; kingdom Viridiplantae; phylum Streptophyta; class Magnoliopsida; order Malpighiales; family Salicaceae; genus Populus; species Populus euphratica. Next base: position 27,903 of record NW_011500418.1, read on the forward strand.
GTATTTTTAAGGTAAATAAAAATGGAGGATAAACTAGAGTGATACTTTGATAAGTCGATCTGGACGCCACAAAGATCAATCTAGGATTTTGACGCCACACTCTTTGTGATTGAAGAGTGATAAGTCAGGTAGGGTTCTTCACAAATCAATTTGGAAGAATAACTCTTAATTCTCGGAATTAAGTTCAAATATTGGCCAAAAGTTGTTTATTACATATTCTGATGCCATATTTATAATGGAACATCCCTCCACACTTAGGAAAATTCAACATGACAGAAATCTAGCCCAAAACTTGGACTTTGACAAAGTAACCAGACAAATTACACTAGCACACATTTTCTGACTTTAATTGAAACATAAACAGACCGAATTTAAAATGGCTATAACTTCTTGCACAAAAGTCCCATGCAATCATGGTTGGACAATCTGGAAAGATCACGTTCTGAACTTGAAATCCACCTAGATTAGTCTTGTTTTCACATGCAATGGGTGACTTCAAATTCGGGTTCAAATTTATCTACTGTTCTGACGTAAACAACATCAATTTCTTAACTTATTTGCATTATCAACCCAAATTCAAGTAGTCCAGCATCAAAAGAACCATTAAGGGCTCTTCCCATCTTTAAGCTCCAATTGTAGGCAAATAAGCACCCTTGAACCAATTTGAAACTGATTGCCAAATTTTAACTCCGACGCAGCTTCAATCATTCCAATCTGACTCGTCAAGGTCCTTTGTAGTTGTTTCGCTCTCGCTCTTGTCATTGGACCATCTGAATCCTCTTGCATATTTGATTTACCTTTACGAGATGGATTATCATTCCCATGATGCACATCAATAATATTAAATCCATGTTCTATCATGAGAAGAAGAGAAGGAAGTAAAATATTATAGAATTGATTCAAGGCTTATTTATAGCCTTCCATGCAGCCCCTTAATCCTAGAAATAAAAGGAAAAGGTAGCCACCCATGTTGTTTCCAAGTTGTAGAAGGATTCTTTTGTTTTCTTTGCTGTCCTCACCTCATGGCCCAAATAAGGTTATGTTGGCCCCCTCTTGCACATGGATAAGATGTACTAGGGTCTCCTTTTGATACTCTAATGGACCTTTCAATTCTGACTTGGTTGAAACATTCAAAACCAATGCATTCAATGCCTTTGTCTTGGACCAAGTCATTGGACCATTTGGAACATGTAATGGGTCCTTGCTGGTGTTTTTGGGTTGGTCCACATCATCTTTTTTTTTTTTTTGGTAAGTTGATGTATATATTAAAAGAAAACGATACAAAGATTAAAGGGGCATACCCTTTTTTTTTTTGGTAAGTTGACGTATATATTAAAGGAAAACGATACAAAGATTAAAGGGGCATACCCTTTTTTTTTTTGGTAAGTTGACGTATATATTAAAGGAAAACGATACAAAGATTATAAGGGGCATACCCCAGATTTACAATGAGAACAGAAACGTAAAACAATAGATGGCTACATGCTAGCCACCGAATTGAAAACTCAAGACCTAACTTGATTCGTTAGGGAAACTAATACAACCAGCTAAATATCAAATGACGAATCTATGTTATTAACCCTCCAGGCTCGTTGGATTCTTTTATTTTCATCGGTTGGTAGAACGTTCCCAAGCTATTTTGATCGAGAATTTGTGATTTGGTGAATCCAACCATACAATCTCATCATTTTGCCCTATCATAGGATTAGAATTGGAAGGAATAGCTTCTATAATGGGGTGCCAGCCAATAGCGTGAGTGGTAGGAATTTTCCATTCTGAGTTATGAATCAGCATATTCACCTTCGCGTTCTTTTCCATACCTGAATCATAGATGAATCTATCGCCGTAAGAATCTGCGAGCGGGCTGTGAGGATGCCAATTGTCAAACCATAGAGAAGTTGTCCTGCCATCCCCTATGATGTACTTCATCTTCGGCCATGCTAAGGATCTGAGCTTTAGAATCTTTCTCCATGCCCAAGAGCAATTCTGTGGCGTCTTGATTGTCCAGAAATTCCTACCTCGCAACAGATTACATCTGATCCAAGTAGACCAGATTGAGCCATCTGAGTCATTGCACAGGTTCCAAATGTGTTTCAACAAAGCAATCTTGTTCCATTCTGTTATCCTCTTTATTCCTAGCCCCCCCTCCTTGTTTGGAAGACATACCTGATCCCAAGCCATTTTAGCCCCAGTAGTTCTCATATCTGAACCTGACCAAAGAAAGGATCTCATAATTTGCTCCACACTTTTTATGACTTGCCCAGGTAAGAGGAAGAGAGATGCCCAATAGACCTGGATGGAAAATAAAACTGAATTAATCAGTTGTACTCGTCCTGCATACGAGAGTGTTCTACAAGTCCAATGTCGAACTTTAGAGGTGATTCGATCCACGAGACCCTTACAATAAACAGCCTTTAGTCTGGACGAGATAAGAGGCACTCCCAAATATTTCATAGGGAGCTCCCCCTCTGCAAACCCAAGAACATGAATAATCTCTTCCCTCTCCGCATTTAACACACCGCTTAAGAAGATGTAACTTTTATTTGGATTTGGATACAGACCTAATAGATCTTGAAACTTTGTGAGCACAGTTTTGATCATACGAATTGAGTTTACATCTCCTTTGCTAAAAATCATCAAGTCGTCAGCAAAACAAAGATGAGAAATGTTGTCCTTCTTGCATCTCCAGTGGAACTTGAAGTTTTGGTTGGCACTCATCTTGCAGAATAGCCCCCAAAGGATTTCCATACATAGGACAAACAAATATGGAGAAAGTGTATCATATCTGGCAAGAAAGGAATGCAAGGACCTTTGCTGGAATATCTAGAACTCAGAATTTGGTCTTTCATCAAATCGAATGTATCATCCGTGATAAGCTTGATTTGATGAGGAACGTCCTACCAACAGAAGAAAATAAAAGGATCCAACGAGCTTGGAGGGTCAATAACATAGATTCTTCATTTGATATTTAGCTGGTTGTATTGGTTTCCCTAACTAATCAAGTTAGGTCTTGAGTTTTTTGTTCGGTGGCTAGCCTGTAGCCATCTGTTGTTTTACATTTCTGTTCTCATTGTAAATCTGGGGTATGCCCCTTATAATCTTTGTATCGTTTTCCTTTAATATATACGTCAACTTACCAAAAAAAAAATATGGAGAAAGTGGATCCCCTTGTCGCAGCCCTCTCCCCCCTTGAAAATAACTTGCAAGCTCACCATTGACATTGATAGAGAATTGACATGATGTAACACAAACCATAATCCAATCAATGACTATTCTAGGGAATCCCATTTTTCTTAACATAACGTCAACGAAATCCCACCGAACCGAGTCATAAGCCTTCATCAGATCTACTTTCATAGCACAACGGGCAGGTCCCGTAGATTTATGATAGCCTTTCATTAGTACCTGAGACAAAAGAATGTTGTCGCTGATTCTCCGTCCAGAGATAAAAGCTGTCTGATACGGACCTACTAAGGATGGCAAAACAGCTGTGATTCTCCCGGCTAGAATCTTAGCGATGCATTTGTACACGGTATTGCAGCAAGATATATGACGAAAATCTGTCAACCTCGTAGGATTGGCAACTTTAGGAATAAGGGAAATTGATGTAGCATTCATTTCTTTAAGCATTCTCCGAGTCTGAAAGAAGGAGCTAACAGCATTGATTACATCCTCACCAACTATGTGCCACATTCTTTTGAAGAAACCTGCGTTAAATCCATCCGCACCAGGGGCTTTGTTGTTCTTCAAACTAAACATAGCATGCTTAATCTCCTCCCTTGTTACATCTTGTGCTAATACATGTTGTTGCATTGAAGACAGTTTCAAGTTAATTGTCGATTCCATCTCTTCCTCATTCAGAACCCTAGGCATCTGTTCCACTCTTAACACACGCTGGAAGTACGCAACGACTTCTGATTTAACTGCCTCATGTCCTTCGACAACCTCTCCATCCTCCTTTGTAAGTGAAAGAAGTTTATTTCTATGCTGTCTTCCATTTACTGATTTGTGAAAATAGCCAGTATTCTGATCCCCCAAGCTAAGCCACTGTATCCTTGACTTCTGTTTGAAAAAACTCTCTTCGGCTTTGACGATAGAAGCGTAGTTACGTACAGCATCCCTTTCTCGCATGCACAAAGTTGGATTCCCATGTGCTGTATGGAGAGCCTGTTGAGCCTTATCCATTTCATCTTTCGCATCTTGGACTCTATCTGAAATGTTGGAGAAGTGAGTCATATTGAAAAGTTTCAATTCCCGTTTTAGTTTTCTTAGCTTGCAACACAGCTGATACATTGGACAACCCCCTGAATTGTGTTCCCATACTTTCCTCACCAAGCTACATTGGACAACCCCCCGAATTGTATTCCCATACTTTCCTCACCAAGGGCATGAACTCATCATGGTCCATCCACATATCAAAGAATCTGAATGGTTTCTTTATATTCTGATAATCACCAGTAACCTTTACCACCATAGGAGAATGGTCTGACATACCCAATGGCAAAAATCTCGCTTCTGAAAAGGGGAAGTTCAGATTCCATTTCTCATTGACAAGCACTCTATCTAGTTTCCGCATAATCAGATTCTCAGGACATTGATTCGACCAAGTATAATGCAGGCCTGAATATCGAAGATCATCCACTTTCGCTTCTTGAATACATGTTTTCAATCTGTCCATATGACCAGCCCACGAAGTAGACCCTCCTAACCTGTCTGATTGGTAGCGGATAGCATTAAAGTCGCCCATAAGAATCCATGGGCTGAACTCCCATCCATCACTACGACTCACTATATCAGACCATAATGCCTCACGTAAGGAAGCGTTATTGTCTCCGTATATAATTGAAGCATTGAAACAGATATTGGTAGCTAATATAGTGACAGAAACATGAATAGCCTGGTCTGACATTCCGAGGACATCAACCTTCACCACATCAGCATTCCAACAAACCCAAATACGACCACGACAAGAGAAATCATAATTATACAAGAAGGACCAGTTACGCAGAAGAAGTTGAGAAACATTATATTTATTCTCATCTCTAACCCGAGTTTCAACCAAACCGAAAAGAGTCATCCTCTCTTGATGGATGAGCTGACGCAATGCTGAATGCTTTATAGGATCATTCAAACCTCTAACATTCCAACATCCAATAATCTTAAGAAAATAGAGAGGAGTACAAACAGCAACACAAAGATTACCTCGACGTGCCCCCAGGCAAGGAGACAGATTTCTTATTCTTTGACGAGTTTTTCAAACCCTTTTTCTTTTTCTCTAGAGAGTCTCTAGCCTTAATAGCCAACTGATTAACGGTTTCCCTTTCGGTGGAATTCAGAGTTTGTGGGCTTGTCGGGATTGGTGACGTCCACTCCTTATCAGTTCGTTCCCCATCTGTATCACCTCCCATTGCGTCAATATCTACATTCAGCTCATGACTATTAAGAAAAGAACCTGGTTCACGGTCGCACAATCAGATGTAGTGGAGATGGCTAAACTTTGATCTGAAGCAGTACATGTACCCCCCTGCTCCTACTTCATGTCTCCTTGTGAACTCTTCAAAACAAGAGGAGATGTAGGATTTTCATCTTCATAACAATCAGCATTGCTCACATCTGATGCAGCCTTCTCATTCATATTACGATCAGAAATATTTGTACCAGATGTCGAACAACCATTCTCATTACAGTTACGCACTTTAGATGCCAAAGGACCATTCTCACCACTCACAGAACCCTTATTTCGTTTAGCAGCTACCTGCCATTGAAACTGATTCTGCTGTTTATCCGCAGATTTAGAGTTCGCAGCTCCTAGTTTCCTCTTACCCTCTGCCTCCATTGTAAGATTTTCACCGTTATTTGTAGCACATATCGCTGTCGTGTGTCCAAAGACATTACAATTATTGCACTTCGATGGTATCCAGTCGTAATCAGCTGAAATTGTTATGAATAACCCATTTGGACAGCGAAGGTCGTATTCCTTAACCAGCGTCTTCGTAGCATTAATCTCAACACAAACTCTTGCGTAGCTAAGCCTTTGACGCAACAATGTAGTCTGATCAGCATGAAGAGGAACCCCAATAGCATTCGCTACACAACTCAACCCCTTAATAGTCCAATACTCAAGAGGAACATTATACAGCCTAACCGATACCGGAACTTTGACCAAATCACCTTTCAAAAATTGCATGTTCGGTTGCCAACGTTTAAGCACCAAAGGTCTGCTTGCCATGTGCCATGGGGCTCTTTCCAGCACATTAGTGGCATGATCAACAGAATCAAAAGTGAATAGGAAGAAACCATTATCCGAAGATAAAACTTCTGATAGACCGTAGGAGCCCCAGATTTTTTTGGCAATAGAATTAACAACGGGATATGGTAATTTCTGACCCACAAAATGACCAACTAGGGTGGATTTCCAAAGTTCGCAGCCATCCTCAAACACATCAAGTGGAGGAGCTACTGTCACACGACCATCAGTCATAGCAGGGGGAGCAAAATGCAAATTACGAACTAGAGAAATACCAAGGTTCTTGCTACCCTCATTGTTATCAACATTAGAACCCTTCAAAGCATTTAAAAAATTCAATTTGGGGCGAAGGCTTTGCTGGTCTTGTTTCTGAGACCCTACCTTCAACTCATCAACTTTAGAACCCAACATATGATTCATTTCTGAAACAACATTAGAAGCTTGAGAATTAGAGTGTTTCTTCTCTATGCTAGCTTCAGAATCAGCTTGATTAACACTAGTAAACTGAGAAATCCTCATCCCATGGTTGTTCAACATATCTTGTAGCTCTAATCTTAATATATGTCCAGACTTGACTTCATTGTGTTGTTCATTGTTAGAGGTAACCATTGGAACAGAATCCACAGCAGAACATAAGGACATTATGGCAGCATACAAATACTAGAGATACCAAATTCTAAGAAGAGAAACTGAGTCTAAGACGTAACCTAAGCTCAGAAACAACAACAATGTAATCTCAGAAACAACAAGATTCAGATTTGTTCATGAAGGGAGAAGAGAATTACAGAATTATGAGGCCGGTATCTTCGCGATTATTGATTGGAATGATGATCCGTGCGGTCAAGCTGTAGAGTATGTTCTGACGAACAACATACTAAACAATGGTGACGATCCAACGGTGAACAAAGAAGATCAAGCTTCAACAAAACCCAATTCACGCTGTTGCAACTAAAAATGCAGAACAGTAGAAATATTACGAGATCAATATCTCCCACCTCGTTGATTGGCATGAAGATCCATTCAGTCAATGTTTCTAGAAGGCTGGAATGAACAGCATAGTAAGAAATAAGGATGATCCAACGGTGGACGGAGTAGATCTAGCTCCGACAGTTTGATTTCTAATTTCTCTCTCTCTCCAGATCTCTCTCTCTCCAGTCTCTTCTTCTTGTTTTTTCCCCCTATTTCTGTTTTCTTGTTCTATGCGTGAATTGCTTGTACGTGAAGCACATGGAGGCGGGTTGATGGGCCATTTTGGTGTTGTTAAGACTTTGGATGTGTTGCATGAGCATTTTTATTGGCCTAAAATAAAAAAAGATGTGCAACGCATATGTGATAAATGCATAACTTGTAGGAAAGCAAAGTCTAGGACTCAACCGCATGGCTTGTACACCCCTTTGCCTGTTCCGAAAGAACCTTGGGTAGACATTTCGATGGACTTCGTCTTGGGTTTACCTAGGTCAAAATGGGGCAGGGATTCCATCTTTGTAGTTGTTGATAGGTTTTCAAAGATGGCACATTTCATTCCATGTCATAAAACTGATGATGCAACTAACATTACTGATTTGTTCTTTAGGGAGATAGTATGACTTCACAGGGTCCCTAAGAGCATTGTTTCTGATAGAGATGTTAAATTCCTTAGCTATTTTTGGAAGGTGTTATGGGGGAAAATGGGTACTAAATTGTTGTTTTCAACTACTTGTCACCCCCAAACAGATGGACAAACCGAAGTAGTTAATAGGACCTTAACACAACTTTTGTGTGTTGTCATTCAAAAGAACTTAAAGAATTGGGAAGATTGTTTGCCATTTATAGAGTTTGCATATAATCGTAGTGTGCACTCTACTACTGAATTTTCACCATTTGAAATTGTGTATGGATTTAACCCTTTAACTCCAATAGATTTGATTCCTTTGCCTATTGATGAAAGGGTTAGTTTGGATAGTAATTGTAAAGCACAGGTGGTGAAAACTCTTCATGAGAGTGTGCGGCAACAGATTGAAAAGAGGAATTGCGTGTATGCAGCCAAAGCTAATAAGGGGCGCAAACATGTTATCTTTCAGCCTGGCGATTGGGTTTGGGTGCATATGCGCAAGGAGAGATTTCCGGCCCAGAGGAAGTCAAAGCTACAACCACGAGGAGATGGGCCATTTCAGATCCTTGAGAGGATCAATGACAACGCTTATAAAGTTGATTTGGGTTATGCCTTTATTTATACTGAATTTGAACTTAAAGAAACCCTAATGAACCCCCCTTAGGTGGACTTATATGTAGCCCACTTACAATTGACCTAAATAAGTAATAATAACCCAAAGACTATGAAGAAAATAATAAAAATATAAAAATCCGAAAATTACTATCCTAAATATGCTAGAATCAGATTTGTCACCATTAAGAAGTCCTAAATAGACTAGGAAATCTGATCTGAAGGTAGAATGTATTCTAAAGTCTTCTTTCCTTTTGTAGCTCGGATGAATAAGGAATCCTTGTAAGAAAAGGATTCTGAAATAATTAGGAATCCTTGCCACTTGGAAACTATGTTGCAGCCCATTAAACATCCTTGTAGAATTAGTATATTTGCAAAATAAGCTGCCACATCCCTTTAGGAAAAGAATCCTAGCCAAATAGGAAGTCCACAAGTCAAAAGGAAGTAAATAACAAAATCCGTACAGCCTCTGTTGACCCGTATTGAGATACCTTCCCGAACTCTGATTGACCTGAAATTTTAACCCAAGGTAATACAATATGTCAGGAGACTCCACGTAAACTTTCAGCGCGATCCAACGGTCGGATTGAGAATTATGACTATTGCCGTAAAATTGGATAGTTGCACATTTTACATCAAAATTCAAATTTGACCTTGCTTGAATCGTATCAAAAGGTTTATGAAATAAAAAACACAATTAATTTTTTTTTAATATCAACTACTACCCTCTCTCCCCAACCAAAATGAGACATTGTCCTCAATGTTTTAAGGTAGAAAGATAGAGTATAGAGAACATTACCTGAAACAACGACTACTAACAAACCTGAAATACACTTAAACAAATATAAGAAACAACAAAACTGATGCGGATCAGCCTAACACCAAACGTAATCATGCCAACAACCCATTGGAGGTGCCAATTGGGCCAATCACAAGAGTTAGGGCTAAGAAGCTTAAAGAAGCATTGAATGGGCTTGTTCAGAAGTTATGGAACAAAATGGACCTAGAGGGGCTCGGGACATTTAAGGAGCATGAAGGACAGCCTTTAATTCATTTATTTCAGGTCCAAGAAGAGCCCAATTCATGTGGAACAAGGGGTTGATGTGTCCGGCCCAATACCAGCCTTGTTAGGCTTGTCTTTTTCTAATACTACAAGGATAAAGAGTCAGCAATTTATTCTCCTAACTAAGTAAGGAAGTTGGCCAAATCTTATTCCTAAAGAGTGGAGGACTATTTAATGCTTTTCCTCACTTAGGAAGGAAAGTAATTAAATCAGCAACAAAGGAGAAAATTTGTTTTCTTATTTGTCCAAGTTAAACAAGGAATTCCAAGCTAATCAAGGACATCAAAGGGGGCAGCAACACAAATTTTCCAAATCAGATTTTTCCAATTTTGTTTAGGACTTCTTAAGGGTGACAAATCTGATTCTAGCTTATTTAGGATGGTATTTTCGGATTTTTAGTATTTTTAGTATTTTCTTCTTAGTTTTTGGGTTATTATTACTTATTTGGGTCAATTGTAAGTGGGCTTCATATAAGTCCACCTAAGAGAGGTCCATTAGGGTTTCTTTAAGTTCAAATTCAGTATAAATAAAGGCATAACCCAAATATGTAAAGGTTACGCAATTTTCAGATTAATAAAACTTCTTTGCTGCACTTATTGTGTGATGGTGGGATAATCTCCCTTCCTTGGTTCTCTAAAGAACTGAAAATGACATATCGAAGAACAACTGTCTTCGTGGCGTCATCCTTATACTTCTCGTTCGCGAATCAATATTCGTTGGGTGGGGGTTTTCGTTTTCAATAGTGCTGGTGCCTAGATACAAGTTATCTTTATGTCACACTCCTATCAAACCTGATTTACTTGGCTTTCCGGGAATTGGCGTCTTTGCGTGTGGGTTGCGTGACCATGTGATCACGAGGTTCGCATCAAAAACTCAAATATTATGCTTTATTAATAAAACCAAAAGATATAAATTTTTACAAATTAAGACTAAAATCGTAGTTGTGATTGTGGCTCACACCTTCCCTTGGTTTTACATCCAAGAACGGCTTAAACGCCCTTTATAGGTCAGGGATAGGCTTCATGTTCTTTATGAAAATGGGGCCATAAATCATGAATTGCACGATGCACATCTCCACTAGGATGCGTCTCAAGAGTTAATAGAAGATTATCAAAAGACTCCTTACTTAAGCCATCCTTAATGAATTGTATTTTATCTTTACGGTTTATAGATACTATTCGTAAAGAACGACATGGTGCATTACAAGTCCATCTGCACATCGATGACAGACTTTCAATCATTTTACACGACGTTTCTTTGTAAAAGTACTTTTACATGTTTTAGGCATGTGTGAAATGAAAGAATTAGAGAACTCACCTAATAATCGGACCTTTGCTTTAATCAGTCATCGAATATCTTCAGGAATTCCATGATTCATTAACAACCTCAATCTTGCACATCTAGCACAATAAATTTTTGTAATTGCATTTTGAGGCAAAGCGGGAACATACATTTTCAATTTTTCAAGAGTGATGCCTATTTTCAAATGAGATTTGGAAGAGAGATTCAAAGAATTGCACAAATATATACACAGATATTAGTTATTATAGGAAACTAAAAGAACCGACTTAAATCATAGAGTACCATTGTTCGTCATTTGACCAGGGTGAGAGAAATTAGCAAAAATCAGTCAAAAAGAAACTCAAAAATAATGCGAGGAAAAAAATCAATCTTTATATACAAGATCACACCCAATTCAATAGTCATTTTCAATTGAAAAATTATCAAAGTAAACTTTCAAATGATGTCCATTTACCTTGAAAATATTGTCATTCTTTGGATTCTCGATATCACAGGCCCCATATGAATACACATGTTTCACAATAAAAGGACCGCTCCATTTTGATCCTAGTTTTCTAGGAAATAAATGGAGTCGAGAATTAAAAAGCAAGACTTTTTGACCAATATTAAATGTTTTTCTCAGTATTTTCTTGTCATAAAACTCTTTGATTCTTGCTTTATGAATTCTTGAATTTTCATATGCATCATTTCTTGTTTTCTCAAGCTTATTTATTTGTAATTTTCGTAGTTGACTAGCATCATTAAGATTTGAATTGAAAGCTTTAATAGCCCAATAAGCTTTACGTTCAAGTTCTAAGGGCAAGGAACAAGGTTTTCCATAGACTAGTCTATAAGGTGACATACCTAATGATTTTTATAAGCAGTTCGATAACTCCAAAGTGCATTATTAAGTCTTAAAAGACCGGTCTTTCCTATTAGGGTTCACTGTTTTTTTTTAAGATCTGTTTGATCTCTCTATTAGCAAGCTCTACTTATCCACTTGTCTGAGGTGATAAGGGGTGGAAACTTTATGCGTGATTTCATATTTTTCATTAAAGACTCAAATGACTTGTTGCAGAAATGTGTTCCACATCGTTTATCAGGACTCGAGGGATTCAAAATTGACTCAAAATATTTCATTTCAAAAACTTTATCACTATTTTATGATCATTATTTTGACTTGGAATTGCCTGTATCCATTTTGAAACATAATCTACTACGACTAATATGTAAAAGAAACAAAATGATGGAGGAAATGGACCCATGAAATCTATACCCCAATAGTCAAAGATCTCAATGACAAGAATAGGATTTAAAGGCATCATGTGATGTTTTGAAATAGATCCCAACTTTTAACAATTTTCACAAGTCTTGCAGAATGCATGTGATTCCTTGGACATGGTGGGCCAATAAAATCCACTTTGTAAGATTTTTGTAGTTGTCTTTCTTGATGAGAAATGGTCCCCACATGCTTTAGAATGATAAAATTTAATGACACTACTTACCTCATTGTCAGGAATGCATCTTCAAAATATTTGATCAAGACAATATTTGAATAAATAAGGGTCATCCTAATAAAAGTTCTTTACTTTGTTCAAGAACTTTCTTTTAACAAAGACTTCTTCACAATGTTCAGTCCATTCAAAAATATTATCATTTGTTAGAATATTACTTAAGGGCTTAGATATTATACTAAAATCTTTGATGAACCTTCTATAAAAACTAGTATGTCTTAAGAATGATCTAACATCTTTAATAGATTTTGGTGTTGGCAAGTTAACAATTAACTTGATTTTTGATTTGTCAACCTCAATTCCTTTTGATGAAACAATGTGACCAAGTACAATTATGTTTGTTACCATAAAGTGATATTTTTTCCAATTCAGTACAAGATTCTTCTCTTCACACCTACTCAAAACCTTTTCTAAGTTAGTCAAATAATCATTAAATGTATCGCCAAAAACAGAAAAATTATCCATAAAAATCTCAAGAAAATGTTCAACCATATCACTAAATATACTGACCATGCATCTTTGAAACGTGGCTGGTGCATTACATAATCCAAAAGGCATCCTTCGATATGCAAAAGTACCAAATGGAGATGTGAAAGTAGTCTTCTCTTAATCTTCCAATGCAATTTTTATTTGGTTGTAACTTGAATAGTCATCTAGGAAACAATAAAATTCATGACCTGCAACTCTTTGTAAGATTTGATCCATGAAAGGTAATGGAAAATTATCTTTTCTAGTCATTGAATTAAGTTTTCTATAGTCCATGCACATACGCCAACTAGTAACAGTTCTAGTGGGAAGCTAAAAAGGCTTTATATTTCAATAAAGCTAAAAATGCTTTCTTTTTCACATTCAGTTTTCTCTTCACAATGTATAGATCTTTTAAAAATTTAGCATAAGAAGGAACCTGTTTAATAGCATCTAGCAAAGGTATATTGATCCTTACCTGTTTGAAAGTTTCAAAGATTTCAGAGTTGTGATTAACTTTTCTTTGTTTGGTCATGACATGAGGAAATGGAAATGCTGGCGGGGAATCAGTCGTTTCTTTGTAATTTTCAGATTCAACCCCTTTCTTACCCTCAAAAATTGACTCATCATTTTTATCACAAGGTTTAAGAGTGGTTTTTTAATAACCTTACCACTACGAAAAGTAGTGACTGATTGACTTGATCCATGTGTTAGCTTCCAAAACTGCTTGCATTTGCATTGTATTGCCTCTTGGGATTTTATTGTGGTTGAGATGGAAACTTACCTTTCTCTTAGAAATTAAGAGTAGATGTCACTTTTGCAAGATTATCTTCAAAATCTATCATGCTTCGAACAAGTTGAGTATTGATTGTCTCTTGCTTTTCAATGAATGGATGCAATGTTTCTTTAAAATTTCTTATAGGAGGTAAAGCATAAGGAGGTGCATATCCATGAAAATTTTAAAAATTATGATGTGTTTGAAATGGTGGTTGTAAAATTTGTGCATTATTGTTATCACTCTTCCAACTAAAATTTGAGTTATTTCTCCAACTAGGGTTGTATATTTGCAAGTATGGGTTATGATTGGGCATTTAAAAACTATTTAAAGCATGGGCTTGTTCATGGAGACATTTCTTAAAAGAAGGCAAAGTTAGACAGTCATTAGTTGAGTGATTTGTCTTTTAAAAGAGTTTGTTCTGTGAGATGGGAAAAACTTATTTAAAAACCATTGTTGCATTTCATCCCAAGCATAAATAGATCTAGGTCTCAAATTTTATAGCCATGTTTTAGCTTTATCTTTTAATGAAAAAAGAAAACGCTTTATTTGATGGTGTTCATGCTACAATTTGAGTCATTATATGTTCCAGACCTCCTCAAATTCCCTTAAATGCAAGTATGGATTTTTCAAATCTAAGCCATGAAAAGAAGGTAAAAGTTGAATAATGTCTGGCTTAAAATTAAAATGAAATGCATTAGGAGGGAAAACTATTCATGATGGTGCACTTTGTGGGATTCATGTGATCTCTAAGTGTTCTAACACGGTTATTCTCATTATAAAGTGACTGGTTATCTTCTTCGGCCATAATTTTTGAAAATGATGAGGATAAAGTCTACCACTTAGTGTATGTGACTACACTCTCGTGCACGTGTAGGAATATATGACACGACTAAAAGATTGATGTCTTCTCCCAAGTGCAGGAGTGTCAAAGTAATAAATAACCCGTCAAGACCGGGGTCGAACCACAGGGAGGTTAGTTGTACAAATTATAAATAACAATAATACAACAACAACAACAACAATAACAACAACAACAATAATAGTAATAACAACAACAACAACAACAACAATAATAATAATATAGTACTAATAATAGTAGTAGTAGTAATACTAATAATAATAATAATAAAGAAAAAGAAAAAGAAGATGATGATGAGAACTTTGAGATAAAATATTAACGTAAAGATTTAACAACGATAACAATAAATGTCAAGGTTAGAGGATCCACTAATGGTATGTTAAACAAGTATAGTATAAACTCTTATTAGTCAATTGGAAACCACACACAAAGGAGGTTCCAATCAGATTATAGATTGTTAACATGATTACATTAGTCATCTTATTCGATTAATGCTACTACTTGTAAATCTCGTCAAGCATTCATGATTATAACTTATGTTAACAACAAATCAAGTTCCTTTCATAGCTCAGGTGTCGGTTATACCATACAGTATGGGCTATGAAAGTGTCAAGCATTTGTTGTACCAAGTGTTATACAACACAAATCAAGATTAGTCATTTAACAAGCAAATTATTAAAAAGTGAACAAGATAACAAATACAAAACATGTTAGTATCAAATATTAAAGTCCATATTAAGTTTACAATATACTTATTCTTACACTATTAGAGTAACCTTTTCACCTTGACATAATAAACTTAGCTAGACATAATGAAAGAAAGAAAAATAAATAAACAAAATAAGAACATAAATAAGATAAAAGTTAACTAAGGAAATGAAAGGCATAAAATTGATATTAATGAAAGCAAAACATAAACATTACAAAAAATACAAAGAGAGAAAGCAAGAGCATGATCTTGATCTGGAAACCAAGATGCCTAAATGCATGGCAAATGCCTTCTTTTATAGGCTAAAATTGGAAACTATTTATTTGATGACTAATTGATAAGTGGGTGACCAACTTTTGACTTGGTGACAATCCTTATCTTTTCTTGTCTGCCCAACACGTCATTGATAACGTCAAAATTGGAGCCACTTGAAAACATGAAAGTTGTAGGAAATTGTCTCAGCTTTCTTGTGTAAAATAGTTAGCTCATTTTGACTTCTAGAACTCCAGATATGACCAAAATACTGAACAGTGCTTGGGCTAGAGGACAAATTCGGGCTTTTTTGTTGTTACTACAATTTGGACTTGAAAATGACCTTTTTAGATCTTGGGCTCTATATGAAAGTTGTAGGCCTATGTCTTACATTTCTATCCATATAAAGTAGACCTAAATTTGAGATCTATAGCTGCAGATATGACCCAATTACCGAACAGTATTCTAGTTTGGAGTGCACGGACATCTCTTTTCTAAGTTTGGCCATCTCTTTATCCTTTCAATTTCAGTTCTTAAATTCATCAATCAATCCTTTCATTTATGTGATAGGCCTACATTTAAAATAAACATTTACCACAAATTAAAGGTATCTTATATTATTAGATATATTATTATAAAACATGCTTTAGTTAAGGAGTTATTGATACTTTAAGTGTAAAATGATGATATAAAATATTGATAAAAATACACTTTTAAGTATCAATCAATATAATAAAATGAAGAGAAAAACAAAAGTAGAAGAAACAAAGGAAAAGTGAAAAGAGAAAATAAAATAAACACTATAATTTATACAACTTACCTCCCCAGCAATGGCACCAAAAACTTGACACGACCAAAAGATTGATATCTTCTCTCAAGTGTAGGAGTGTTGAAATAATAAATAACTCGGCAAGACAGGGGTCGAACCACAGGAAGGTTAATTGTATAAATTATAAACAACAATAATAATAGTAATAGTAATAAAACTAGTAATAATAATAATAATGATGATAATACTAATAATAATATTAGTAGTAGTAGTAATAGTAGTAATAAAGAACCAGTGTCTTTGCCAACCCCTATGGTCCATGGAGAACCGGTGTCCAACTATGAGACTACTGATTTCAGACAGTGCTGCTATGAACTTGGGCTAACTAATCTCAACTACTCTGGTTGCCATTACACATGGTCCGATGGTAGGGTTTGAAGCATACTGGACCGAGTCCTTGCCAACCTCCTATGGTCTCTTGTTAATGTTTCAATCCACGTCCACTTTGATAACCCTGAGGCTTTCTCTAATCTTTCTCCTGCCATGGTTTCCTTCCTTTCTCAGCAATTAGTCGATAAGCAATACTTCAAATTCTTTAATATGTAGGCAAATTATGCTGGCTTCCTAGAGTTGGTTGCCAACCAATGGAATCATGCAGTTCATAGGTCCCCCATGTTCATTCTTAGTAAGTGTCTTAAGCATCTTAAGGGGCCTCTCAAGGCTCTCAATAAACTGCATTACAGTCACATCTCTAAAAGGGTTGCACATGCCGAATCTGCCCTTGATGCTCACCAAACTCTTTTCTCTCATGATCGTGACAATGCTCAGCTTTATGCAGTTCACAAGCACCTTCGGCAAGACCTCCTCCATCTTAAAGAAGTAGAAAGGTTCTTCTTTTCCCAAAAGCTTAAATGTAATTTTCTCAAAGAGTGCGACAAAGGCACTTCTTTCTTTCATGCCCTAAAGAACCGGAAGCATTGGCAGAATTCCATTCCTGCCATTCAACGACATGATGGCACTATTACTACTTGTATTGATGAGGTTGGGGTTGTTTTTGTGGACTTTTATAAGCAGCTTCTTGGCACTCCAAAGCAAACTCTTCTTATTGATTCTAATATTGTTCAGCATGGCAATCATCTTGGATGACTCTTTACATGCCTCTCTTCTTGCTCTAGTTTCTGATTTGGATAACAAGCATATGCTTTATTTACTATAGATGAGGCTAAAGCCCCTAGGCCTGATGGTTTCTCTTCTGGCTTTTTCAAAAAGGCCTGGCATATGATTAGTGAGGATTTTTATGCTGCTGTGCGGGATTTCTTTATCTCTGGTGCCCTCCTCAAGCAAATTAATCACTCTATCATTACTCTTATTCCTAAATTAACCCATACTACATCTGCTTCAGACTTTCGCCCCATCTCATGTTGCAATGTCATATATAAGGTGATCGCTAAGATTCTAGCTGGGAGACTATCCCATGCTCTTTTGACTATTATTAGTCCAATGTAAAATGCCTTTCTAGGTGGTCGGTTGATGGCAGGCAATATTCATCTTGTCCAAGAGTTGCTCAGGAACTATGTTGGTCTATTAGGAAGTGAAGCTCCTGATTAGTACTTAAAAGTGCATTCTCATTAAGGATTTATGTCATCATATTGCACCTAAAGTATCATTAAATTCCCTAACAAAAGCATGTTTTATATTAGCAAGTCTAAAAATATAATATACCTTTAATTCATGGTAAATGTTCATCCTAAATGCAGGTCTATCACATAAATAAAAGGATTGATTGATGAGTTTAAGGATTGAAATTGAAAGGATAAAAAGAAGGCCAAACTTAGCAAAGTGTTGCTGGTGCATTCCAAACTCGAACACCGTTTAGTAATTTGATCATATCTGGAGCTGTAGATATCAGATTTAGGTCCATTTTATATCGATGGAAAGGTAAGACATAGACCTACAACTTTCATATGAAGTCAAAGACTCAGTTCTGCCGTTTTCAAGCCCAAATCTTAGCAACAACGAAGACGTCGGAAGCTGTCTTGCAGCTCAAGCACTATTCAGTTTTTGGCTCATATCTTGAGTTCTAGAAGTCCAAATGAGCTCTGGTTTTTTTTTTTTATGGAAAGCTGAGACAATTGCCCAGATTCCACAATTCAGTTGGCTATAATTCTGATGTGAGCAATGACGTTTTGGCCAGCCAACCACAATTCAGTTGGCTGTAATTCTGATGTGAGCAATGACGTTTTGGCCAGCCAACAATATCAAAAATCAGCCCATAATATCAAAAAAACAGCAGCCATTAATGTCAAAAACCAGCCACCAAATCAATGGATGCCCACCAATTCTTCAATCAATCAATAGTTCTGAAACTTAGCCTATAAAAGGAGGCATTGTCCATGTATTTAGTCATATTAATTTTCAGATCAAAGTTATCTTCTTGCTTTCTCTCTACATCTTTGTAATGTTCAAGTTTTCTTTTATGCTATAGTAATCTCTTGTTTATGCTCTTTCATTTCCTTTCCTATACTTAGTTAGCTTATATTATGTTTATGTTCTTATATTGTTTATTTGTGTTTTTCTCCTTCTTAATGTTTAGCAAAGTTAATTATGTCAAGGTGAAAAGGTTTCTCTAATGGTGTTAGAATAGGTATAATATAAACTCAACATGAGCTTTAAATGTTTATATCCAAGAAAGATTGTTATTAACATGTTTTATCTTTTTATCTTACTAATTCTTAATGCCTTGCTTATTAAATGTTTAATTTAGATTTGTGTTGTATAATATTTGGTACATCAAATGCTTGATCTTTCATAGTTTTCGGCCGAAATTGTTATTATGATAGAAACTTGATTTGTTGTTAACATAAACTAGCAACATGAATGCTTGATGATATTTATAAGTATGGTATTGCTTATATAAGATAATTAATATGATCATGTTAGTAATTTATAATGAGCTAATAACGAGAAATCATCCGATTAGAACTTCCTTTGTGTGTGGTTTCTAGTTGAGTAATAAAAAGAGTTTATATTATATTTATTTGAAATATCATTAGTGAATCCTATAACCTTGACATATGTTTTATTATTGTTTAATCCTTACATCAATATCACATCCCAAAACTTTCTTCAACTCCTTTTCTGTTATTATTCTCTTCAAATCTTTTTCTTTATTTGTAATTTATATAATTCACCTCCCTGTGGTTCGACCCCGGTCTTGCCGGGTTATTTTACTTTGACACTCCTGCACTTGGGATAAGACATCAACTCTTTGATCGTGTCAGTATGTCAAACAAGTATAGTATAAACTCTTATTATTCAATTCGAAACCACATACAAAGGAGGTTCCAATCAGATTATAGATTGTTAACATGATTACATTAGTCATCTTATTCCATTAATGCTAATACTTGTAAATCTCGTCAAGCATTCGTTATTATAACTTATGTTAACAACAAACCAAGTTCTTTTCATAGCTCAGGTGTCGGTTATACCATACATTATGGGCTATGAAAGTGCCAAGCATTTGTTGTACCAAGTGTTATACAACATAAATCAAGATTAGTCATTTAACAAGTAAAGTATTAAAGAGTGAACAAGATAACAAATACAAAACATGTTAGTATCAAACATTAAAGTCCATATTAAGTTTACATTATACTTATTTTTACACCATTAGTGTAACCTTTTCACCTTGACATAATAAACTTAGTTAGACATAATGAAAGAAAGAAAAATAAATAAACAAAATAAGAACATAAATAAGATAAAAGTTAACTAAGTAAATGAAAGGAAATGAAAGGCATAAACTTGATATTAATGAAAGCAAAGCAAAAACATGGCAAAAAATACAAAGAGAGAAAGAAAGAGCATGATCTTGATCTGGAAACCAAGATGCCTAAATGCATGGCAAATGCCTCCTTTTATAGGCTAAAATTGGAAACTATTGATTTGATGACTAATTGATGAGTGGGTGGCCAACTCTTGACTTGGTGACAATCCTTATCTTCTCTTGTCTGCCCAAAACGTCATTGATAGCGTCAAAATTGGAGCCACTTAAAAACATGAAAGTTGTAGGCAATTGTCTCAGCTTTCTTGTGTAAGACATTCAGCTCATTTCGACTTCTATAACTCCAGATATGGCCAAAATACTGAACAGTACTTGGGCTGGAGGACAAATTCAGGCTTATTTGTTGTTGCAACAATTTGGACTTCAAAATGGCCTTTTTAGATCTTAGGCTCCATATGAAAGTTGTAGGCCTATGTCTTACCTTTCCATCCATATAAAGTAGACCCAAATCTAAGATCTACAGCTCTAGATATGACCCAATTACCGAACAGTGTTCCGGTTTTGACTACACCGGCATCTCTTTTCTAAGTTTGACCATCTCTTTATCCTTGCAATTTAAGTTCTTAAATTCATCAATCAATCCTTTCATTTATGTGATAGGCCTGCATTTAAAATGAACATTTACCATTTAAAATGATTTCTAAAATTTCTTTACAATAATAAATCATTCATGAAGAAAATAAGAAGATAAACATTAAGATTCATTCATATCCTAAAGAGCTCACCTCAATCACCATTATCCTTGATTTGGATCCAAAAAAGAGTTTAGCCAACCATGATTATATATAAGAACACTTCAATAAACATGAAAGAACTTGAATCCAACTGAAATAATAAGTTTTACAAACTAAAGAACCGAAATCTATAAAGAAGAACACAATACAATTTCAGAAAAAATTCGGACACAAATCTGACTCTAACTTTGGACAGCAATTCAACCCCCTTAGAAGCTTTTTTTCGAGAAGTCTATTAGAGACATATTTATAGGAAATTCTATTACCTTTCCAGATCATTAAGGAACAGCTCATTTGGACACCTGAGTCAAAAGGTATGGGCAAAACACCGAAAGGTGTTCTGAAAAATCAAATCAAGACAGCTTTACAACTACTTTGGTGCACGTTTTTCTTCCTCATTTATGAGGTGTCTCCTTCTTCTTTTTGACCCAAAATAATGTTAAAATATCCCCTCCAACTTTCCATCCATGTGCTTGCCTTCTTGGATCAATGGATTACCCAAAATAAATCATATGATATTCTTTTCTAGAATTGGAATAGAATTGATTTTTGGGACAAATTTGGAGAACTTATTTGAACCAAGATTTGCTTCAATCTTCAACTAAATGTCTCTTCAATTCTTTGTTCTGAATTCCGACGTTGAATTTTGTGAATTAATTCATTTAAGCTCCAAAAACCTATCGAAACATTAAAACAAACTTCATTACTAAAAAACACATCAATTATTATAAAAACAACCAAATAAAAACAATAAATACATATGTAAAAACAATAAACACATCAATTATTATAGCTTGAAAGACGAGACAAATGATCAGCCACTACAAGACCAATCAGGAGCTTGTATGATTGGTGCAGTTGTCAACAACCCTTTAAGCTTTTCAAAAGCTTCTTGACATCTTGATGTCCAATCAAATGGGACATCTTGTGACAACAAGTTACACAATGGTTTGGCAATGGTACTAAAAGAATGAATGAATCTTCGATAAAAACCAGCATGTCCTAAAAAGGATCTCACATCTTTCACAGTCTTAGGGGTAGTTAATTTTTGAATGACTTCCACTTTTGACTTATCTACCTCTATCCCTTTTAAAGAGACAATGTGACCTAAAACAATGCCATGTGTCACCATAAAATGACACTTCTCCCAATTGAGTACAAGATTGCTCTCTTCACACCTTTCAAGAACTTTTTCTAGATTCATTAGACACAACTCATAAGAATCCCCATAAACTGAAAAATCATCCATGAAAACTTCCAAAAAATTTTCCACCATGTCACTAAAGATACTCATCATACACCTTTGAAAAGTGGCTGGTGCATTACACAAACCAAATGGCATTCTTCTATAAGCATAAGTACCAAAAGGACAAGTGAAAGTGGTTTTTTCTTGGTCTTCTAAAGAAATCTCAATTTGGTTGTAACCTGAGTATCCATCCAGAAAACAATAGAAAGCTCTTCCAGCTACTCTTTCAAGCACTTGGTCTAAAAATGGAAGCGGAAAATGGTCCTTCCTAGTCACCATGTTCAATTTACGATAATCAATGCACATACGCCATCCAGTTTGGATTCTAGTTGGTACCAGCTCATTATTTTCATTCTTCACTACCGTGACTCCAGATTTTTTTGGGACAACTTGGGTTGGACTAACCCATTTTGAGTTTGCAATAGGGTAAATGATACCTACATCAAGTAGCTTAAGCACTTCACCTCTCACTACTTCCTTCATGTTTGGGTTCAATCATCTTTGCATTTGCCTCACAGATTTAGCCTCTTCTTCAAGATAGATTCTATGTGTACATAAAAGAGGGCTAATTCCTTTCAAGTCAGTAATTTTCCACCCAATTGCTTTCTTGTGTTTTCTCACCACTCTCAAAAGTTTTTGTTCTTGCTCTATACTAAGTTTTGATGAGATCACAATAGGATATGATTCATCTTCCCCTAGAAATACATACTTAAGATCACTCGGTAAAGGCTTCCTTTCTAGTTTATCAGGCTGGACAAGAGATTCCTCAACTTTCACTTGGGGTGAAATCAAAGGCTCAAATGATGGGGTCCATTGACCTATTGACATAATAGGCATTGGATCTAGATAAGTCTCGAGTTCTCTTACTTCCTCATCAACACATTCCAAAGAACAAAATCTTTCATCATGAATTAAAGTTCTCTCCAATGGATCCTTGATCCACACTCTCTCAAAGTGTTCTTGACAAACTGTTTGGATGAAATCTACCTCTCTAATGTCCTCATGTTCCCCGATTTGTTTGGAGACATTGAATATGTTCATCTCCACAGTCATATCCCCAAAAGACAATTTCATCACCCCATTCCTACAGTTAATTAAGGCATTGGATGTAGCTAGGAAAGGTCTCCCTAAGATGACTGGGATGGGGGCATTAGAACCTTGAATTGGTGCGGTGTATAACACTACAAAATCAACAGGAAAGTAGAATTTATCTACTTGGACCAACACATCCTCAACGATACCCCTAGGAATCTTGATTGACCTATCAGCTAATTGAAGGGTGATTCGAGTAGGCTTGATTTCTCCTAAACCTAATTGTTCGTAAATAGTGTATGGTATTAAATTCACACTTGCTCCTAAATCCAACAAAGCTTGATCTATCATATGACTTCCAATAATGCATGAAATGGTAGGACAACCAGGATCTTTGTATTTGGGAGGGGTCTTAAACTGGATGATAGCACTAGCATGTTCAGTTAGAAAAGCTCTTTCTTTCACATTCAATCTCCTTTTGACTGTGCATAAATCCTTAAGAAACTTTGCATAAGATGGAACTTGTTTAATTGCATCAAGGAGTGGAATATTGACTTTCACTTGTTTGAACAATTCATAGATTTCTGAGTTCATAAGATCTTGTTTAGGTTTCCCTAACCTTTGTGGAAATGGTGCTCTAGGAACAAATTCTAAATCACTCATTTTGACTCCAATTTTTCTTGAATCATCTCCTTTCTCACTCATCTCTTTCTCATTTATCTCACCTTCTTTGTCACTCAAATTCTCATTTGTCACTTGTGTTTTGATTCCCTCTTCACTTTCCCTAGATTTCTCCTCTATAATACCTTTAGGAATCCTAAAACCTACACCTTTGTCAACAATCTTTCCACTTCTAAGGGTAGTGATGGCTTGGACTTGTTCATGGTTTGAAGGTTCACTCGGTGAGGATTCACTCATGTGTACCTGACCTCTAGGATTGGGCATTGGTTGAGCTGGGATTTTTCCCTTCTCTTGAATGCTTAGTGATTGAGTCAACTTAGTTAGTTGACTTCGAATGTCATCTAAGGTCCTATTGGTTTGGTCTTGGAATTTGTAAACTTGGTTGTTGATTCCTCCTTGTGTTTGCATGAATTGTTGAAGAGTATCCTCTAAGGATCTCTTATGAGGTGGTTGGTATGTGTTATGTGTGGGAGCATGAAATGGTTGGGGTGGAGGCTGAAATGTTTAAGGTACTGAAGAGCCCTCATTTCTCCATCCAAAATTTGGGTGGTTCCTCCATCCAGGATTATACGTCTCAGAGTAGGGATTGCCTACTTGGTTTGGAAATGGCTTTCTAACATTACTTGAATTAGAAGTTTGGCCATATAGCACTTGCTTGAAGGCTGGAATGGTAGGACACTCAGTTGTCCTATGCCCTTTGCTCTCACAAACAACACAACTTTCCTCTTGTTGTTGACTTATAACATGCACTTTTTTAATCTCAAGAGACTCTACTTTCCTAGCCAATGAGGCTAATCTAGCATTAAGGTCATCGGTCTCTTTCAATTGAAACTTCCCACTTGAATGAGAAATGGTGTTTCTAGACTCAACATGAACTGGGAGAGAAGTCTCCCATTGCTTTGTATTTTCAGCCAATTGATCAAAAAAATCAAAGGCCTCACTTGGTTCTTTGTCATAAAACTCATCATTACACATGGTTGACACTAGCTTTTTAAAATCTGCGGTAAGAGAGTCATAAAAGAAACTCACTAACCTCCACATCTCAAAACCATGGTGAGGGCATGCATTTAACAAGTCTTTGAACCTTTCCTAAGCTTGGTGAAATGACTCATTTGGACTACAAGAAAAATTCATCATTTGACGTTGTAAAGCTGCTGTCCTATGCGTGGGGAAGTATTTTTTCAAAAATTCAGCTTGCATTTCTCTCCATGTACCTATAGACCTAGGACGCAAGGAGTTTAGCCAAAGCTTGGCTTTATCCTTTAGAGAGAATGGGAACAATTTAAGCCGAATGGTTTCCTCGGTGCATGTTCTATCAATAAAAGTATTACATACCTCTTCAAAGTCTTTAATGTGTATGTATGGATTTTCAGAATCCATACCATGAAATGTGGGAAGAAGTTGAATCATGCCCGGTTTCAAATTGAAATCTTGGCTTTATCCTTTAGAGAGAATGGGAACAATTTAAGCCGAATGGTTTCCTCTGTGCATGTTCTATCAATAAAAGTATTACATACCTCTTCAAAGCCTTTAATGTGTATGTATGAATTTTCAGAATCCATACCATGAAATGTGGGAAGAAGTTGAATCATGCCCGGTTTCAAATTGAAAGCTTGTTGGTTAAGAGGTAAGATAATACACGAAGGTGTACTTTGTCTAGCCGGGTGAAGATACTCTCTAAGAGTTCGAAAATTAGGTTGATCATTGAATTGTGGAGGTCCATTACCTTGAACACTCCCTTCACCCTCTACATCTTCAACATTAGCCATGATAAAATAATAACAATAACAATAATAATAATATAACAATTATATGAATATGAAAAGAAAGGAAAGAAAAGAAAAAAAAATTGCAAATAACAGTAATAGCTCAAAAATAAAAATACAACAAATTAAGAAATTCACTCTCCAATTAATAAACACTATTAACAACAATAAACATTAAAAGATAATTATAAGAAGCTTGAATAAAAAGGTGGTAATACCGGCCAAGCACTTCAAACAATAAATATAAGAAAAATAATCATAACAAAACAACAAAATAAACTGAAATAAACAAGAGGCGGTAATACCGACCAAGCACTTTAGACAATAAATATAAGAAAAATAACAACAATAAACATTAAAAGATAATTATAACAAGCATGAATAAAAAGGCGGTAATACCGGCCAAGCACTTTAGACAATAAATAAAAACAATATCAACCAAATAAAATGAAATAAAAAAGAAAAATATTAGCAACTAATAAGAATAGACAATAAAAGAAAAATGGTTGAACCAACCAAAATCCAACAATTAATAGTCCAGTCCACAGTCCAATATCCAAAACGTTAAGATCAAATTTTTTTTAGGCGGTAAAACCAGCCAATTTAATTTTTTTTTATATGATTTTTTTTAATTTTCCAATAATCAAATCTAAATTTGTTACCTTTGCTTGCTAGCTCCCCGGCAACGGCGCCAAAATTGCTTGACCGCTTTTTATGATCGGCTTGTTTTAACTCGCAAGTGCACGAGTGTGCGATGTAGCAATTAACTCGGTAAGATCGAGGTCATATCCACAGAGAGCTAGATCTGGAAATTAAGCTAAGTAACAAAAAAAAACTCAAGAGAAATTAAATTAACAATAACTTGGTTGAAAATAATTGATGGATTTGTTTTCAAAGATAAAAAAAATGTAAATAGATTTTAAATGACAAGAAAAGTAAGTCTTGGTCCAAATCAATTTTAATGGTGATGTATTGGTGATTTCTTCAACATATATAAGATAACTCAACCTAATCTCAACGATGGTGATATTAGATCGGAAGATATTACAATGAAGATTAGAAAGATGAAGATTGATTATTGCTTAAGAATGAACTAATACTTTCATATTAAGTAAGACATTGAATCAAGCAATCTCTATACCAAAACTAAAGTTTGTGCATAAAAATTCAAGATTATAACATTACCTAAATGATTTCTAAAATTTCTTTACAATAATAAATTATTCATGAAGAAAATAAGAAGATAAACATTAAGATTCATTCATATCCTAAAGAACTCACCTCAATCACCATTATCCTTGATTTGGATCCAAGAAAGAGTTTAGCCAACCATGATTATATATAAGAACACTTCAATAAACATGAAAGAACTTGAATCCAACTGAAAAAATAAGTTTTACAAACTAAAGAACCGAAATCTATAAAGAAGAACACAATACAATTTCAGAAAAAATTCGGACACAAATCTGACTCTAACTTTGGACAGAAATTCGACCCTCTTAAAAGCTTTTTTTGGAGACGGCTATTAGAGACATATTTATAGGAAATTCTGTCACCTTTCCAGATCATTAAAGAACAGCTCATTTGAACATCTGAGTCAAAAGTTATGGGCAAAACACCGAAAGGTGTTCTGAAAAATCAAATCAAGACAGCTTTACAACTACTTTGGTGCACGTTTTTCTTCCTCATTTATGAGGTGTCTCCTTCTTCTTTTTGACCCAAAATAATGTTAAAATATCCCCTCCAGCTTTCCATCCATGTGCTTGCCTTCTTGGATCAATGGATTGCCCAAAATAAATCAATTGTTATTTGTTGTGTGGACATGTAAGATCATGGATTGTGTTTGGGTTGATTTGAAGGTTGATTTGGGGTTGATTTAGGGCTGATTTGGAGCTGATTTAGGGCTGAATTTGAGCATCAAATAAGTATACAAATGTACTTATTATTTGGGCTAAGATTGACATTGAAACCTTGAGTGTTTAATGGTTGAAGTTTGCACACAACATAAGGCAAATTTGGGCTTGAAATAAATCATATGATATTCTTTCCTAGAATTGGAATAGAATTGATTTTTGGGACAAATTTGGAGCACTTATTTGAACCAAGATTTGCTTCAATCTTCAACTAAATGTCTCTTCAATTCTTTGTTCTGAATTCCGACGTTGAATTTTGTGAATTAATTCATTTAAGCTCCAAAAACCTATCGAAACATTAAAACAAACTTCATTACTAAAAAAACACATCAATTATTATAAAAACAACCAAATAAAAACAATAAATACATATGTAAAAGAAGAGACTTAATGACACTTTTGATGCACAATCAGAAGATTATCTAAAGACTCCTTACTCAGGCCATCCTTAATGCATTGTATTTTATCTTCACAGTTTATAGATACCATTCCTAAAGAACGACATTGTGTATTACAAGTCCATCTAGCACATCGATGACAGACTTCTAGTCGTTTTGCACGATGTTTCTTTGCAAAAGTGCTTTTACCTGTTCTAGGCATGTGTGAAATAAAGAAATTAGAGGACTCACCTGATAATCGGACCTTTGCTTCAATCAACCAGCGAATATCTTCAGGAATTCCATGATTCATTAACAATCTCAATCTTGCACATCTAGCACGGTAAATTTTTGTAATCGCATTCTGAGGCAGAGCGGGAAAATACTTTTTCAATTTTTCAAGATTAGTGTCCATTTTCAAATGAGAATTGGAAGAGAGATTCAAAGAATTGCACAAATATATACACAGATATCAGTTATTGTGGGAAACTGAAAGAACCGACTTAAGTCACGGAGTACCGTTATCCGCCATTTGACCGGGGTGAGAGAAACTAGCAAAAATCACTCAAAAAGAAACACAAAAACAATGTGAGAAAAAACAAAATAATCAACCTTTATCTACAAGATCATCCTAACCAGTTGATTCATTTTCAGTAGGAAAATTATCAAAATAAGCTTTCAAACGATGTCCATTTTCCTTAAAATCATTGTCATTCATTAAATTCTCAATATCACAGGCCCCATAAGGATTGCTCCATCTTGATCTTAGCTCTCTAGGTAATGAATAGAGTTGAGAATTATAAAACAAAACTTTTTGACCAGTATCAATCTTTTGACAATTTTCACAAGTTTTGCAGAATGCATGCGTGTCCTTGAACATGGTGGGCCAATAAAATCCATTTTGAAAGATTTTTGCAGCCGTCTTTTTTGACGAGAAATAACTTCCACATGCTTCAGAATGATAAATTTTAATGACACTACTTACCTCATTGTCGGGAATGAATTTTTGAAATATTTGATCAGGACAATATTTGAATAAGTTAGGGTCATCACAATAAAAATTCTTCACTTCGTTCAAAAACGTTTCTTTGTCTTGATTACTCCAATCAGCTGGCAAATCTCCTAAAGCAAGAAAATTAATATTTTTATCATACCAAGGCATTGGACTAAGAGAAAGTAAGGATTCGTTAGGAAAGTAATCATCGATTGGTGTGATGTCAGATGTCGAATCTGTTGACACTATTGACAAAAGATTCGCATCAATATTTTCGGTGCTTGTTTCATCCGTGATTTCTTCCTTGTTTTGAAGAATAGCACTTACTTGTTCGGCTAGAAAGGCTTTCTTTTTCACATTCAGTTTCCTCTTCACAATGCATAGATCTTTTAAAAATTTAGCATAGGAAGGAACCTGTTTAATAGCATCCAGCAAAGGTATATTGATCCTTACCTGTTTGAAAATTTCAAAAATCTCAGAGTTGTGATTGAC
Organism: Populus euphratica; assembly: GCF_000495115.2. Taxonomy (NCBI): domain Eukaryota; kingdom Viridiplantae; phylum Streptophyta; class Magnoliopsida; order Malpighiales; family Salicaceae; genus Populus; species Populus euphratica. The sequence continues at coordinate 57,125 of NW_011500418.1, forward strand.
TTTCCTTTGTTTGGTCATGGCTTGAGGAAATGGAAGTGCTGGCGGAGAATCAGTCTTTTCTTTGTAATTTTCAGATTCAACCCCTTCCTTACCCTCAGAGATTGACTCATCATCTTTCTTATAAGGTTCAAGAGAGGGTTTTTCAATAACCTTACCACTACGAAGAGTAGTGACTGATTTGACTTGATCCATGTGTTGGCTTCCGGAACTACTTGCATTTGCATTGTATTGCCCCTTGGGATTTTGTTGTGGTTGAGATGGAAACTTACCTTTCTCTTGGAAACTGAGAGCAGATGTTAATTTTGCAAGAGTATCTTTAAAATCTGTCATGTTTTGAGCAAGTTGAGTATTGATTGTCTCTTGCTTTTCAATGAATGTATGCAATGTTTCCTCAAGATTTCTTCTAGGAGGTGGAGCATAAGGAGGTGCATATCCATGAGAATTTTGGAAATTATGGTGTGCTTGAAATGGTGGTTGTGAAGTTTGTGCATTGTTGTTCTCACTCTTCCAACTAAAATTTGGGTGATTTCTCCAACCAGGGTTGTATGTTTGTGAGTATGGGTTGTGGTTGGGCCTTTGGAAACTGTTTAAAGCATGAGCTTGTTCATGGAGACATTCCTTAAAAGAAGGCAAGGTTGGATAATCATTGGTTGAGTGTTCATTTGTTTCACAGATTTGACACGCAATGTTTTCAACAGATTTCAATTGACCACTCTTTTTCAATTCTAGTGCCTCGACTTTTCTAGCTAAAGATGCAAACTTGGCTTGAAGGTCATGATCTTCCCTAAGGTTGTACATACCTCCACTAGATGTATGAGGTTGAGTTTTACTCGGTGCCTCATAAGTACCCGCGGTGTCCCAATTTTGAGCATTTTCAGCTAACAAGTCTAAGTACTCCATTGCTTCATCAGGGTCTTTATCTTCAAAAGTTCCATTGCACATCAATTCAACCATTTGCCTATCTGTAGGTGTTAACCCTTTATAGAAATGTGAAACCAATCTCCATGTTTCAAAACCATGATGAGGGCAAGTACTAAGCAAGTCTCGATACCTATCCCAAGATTGGTAAAATGTTTCTCCTGGTTTTTGAGTGAAAGTGGTGATTTGTCTCTTGAAAGAGTTTGTTCTATGAGATGGGCAAAACTTCTTTAAAAATTGATGTTGCATTTCATCCCAAGTACGAATGGATCCTGGTCTCAAATTTTATAGCCATGTTTTAGCTTTATCTTTTAATGAAAAAGGAAAAAGCTTTAATCTGATGGTGTTCATGCTATAATTTAAATTATTATATGTGTTGCAGACCTCCTCAAATTCCCTTAAATGTAAGTATGGATTTTCCAATTCTAAACCATGAAAAGAAGGTAAAAGTTGAATAATACCTGGTTTAAAATTAAAATGAGATGCATCGAGAGGAAAAACTATGCATGATGGTGCACTTGTTCTTGTGGGATTCATGTGGTCTCTAAGTGTTCTAGCGCGGTTATTCTCATTATTCTCATTATGAAGTGATTGATTATCTTCTTCGGCCATATTTTCTGAAAATGATGAGGATACCCTACAAAGTCTACCACTTGCTGTACGTGACCACACTCTCATGCACGTGTAGGAATAGAATAAAAGGAAAAAGAAAACAAAAGAAGAAGAAACAAGAGAAAAGAAACAAAGTTATATACAAGAAAAGTGAAAAGAGAAAATAAAATAACTACTATAATTTATACAAGAACTTACCTCCCCGGCAACGGCGCCAAAAACTTGACACGACGAAAAGGTTGATGTCTTCTCCCAACTGTAGGAGTGTCGAAGTAATAAATAACCCGGCAAGACCGGGGTCGAACCACAGGGAGGTTAATTGTACAAATTATAAACAACAAAGACCGGGGTCGAACCATAGGGAGGTTAATTGTACAAATTATAAATGACAATAGTATAACAACAACAATAATAATAACAACAACAATAATAATAGTAATAACAATAATAACAACAATGACAATAACAATAATAATAATAATAATAATAATAGTAGTAGTAGTAGTAGTAGTAGTAGTAATAATAATAATAATAAAGAAAAAGAAGAAGAAGAAGATGATGAGAACTTGGAGATGGAAAATTAATGTAAGGATTAAAGAATAATAATAACAAATGTCAAGGTTAGAGGTTCCACTAATGGTATGTCAAACAAGTATAGTATAAACTCTTATTATTCAATTGGAAACCACACATAAAGGAGGTTCCAATCAGATTATAAATTGTTAACATGATTACATTAGTCATCTTATTCGATTAATGCTAATACTTGTAAATCTCGTCAAGCATTCATGATTATAACTTATGTTAACAACGAATCAAGTTCCTTTCATAGCTCAGGTGTCGGTTATACCATACAGTATGAACTATGAAAGTGCCAAGCATTTGTTGTACCAAGTGTTATACAACATAAATCAAGATTAGTCATTTAACAAGCAAAGTATTAAAGAGTGAATAAGATAACAAATAGAAAACATGTTAGTATTAAACATTAAAGTCCATATTAAGTTTACACTATACTTATTCTTACACCATTAGTGTAACCTTTTCACCTTGACATAATAAACTTAGCTAAACATAATAAAAGAAAGAAAAATAAATAAACAAAACAAGAACATAAATAAGATTAAAGTTAACTAAGTAAATGCAAGGAAATGAAAGGCATAAACTTGATATTAATGAAAGTAAAGCATAAACATTACAAAAAATACAAAGAGAGAAAGGAAGAGCATGATCTTGATCTGGAAACCAAGATGCCTAAATGCATGGAAAATGCCTCCTTTTATAGGCCAAAATTGGGAACTATTGATTTGATGACTAATTGATAAGTGGGTGGCCAACTCTTGACTTGATGACAATCTTTATCTTCTCTTGTCTGCCCAAAACGTCATTGATAACGTCAAAATTGGAACCACTTGCAAACATGAAAGTTGTAGGAAATTGTATCATATGTCTTGTGTAAACAATTCAGCTCATTTGGACTTCTAGAACTCCAGATATGGCCAAAATACGGAATAGTGCTCGAGCTAGAGGACAGATTTGGGCTTCTTTGTTGTTGCTACAATTTGGACTTGAAAATGACCTTTCTAGATCTTGGGCTCCATATGAAAGTTGTAGGCCTATGTCTTACCTTTCCATCCATATAAAGGGGATCTAAATATGAGATTTACAACTCCAGATATGATCCAATTACCGAACAGTATTCTGGTATGGACTGCACCGACATCTCTTTTCAGAGTTTAGCCATCTCTTTGTCCTTTCAATTTCAATTCTTAAATTCATCAATCAATCCTTTCATTTATGTGATAGGCCTGCTTTAAAAATAGACATTTACCATAAATTATAGGTATCTTATATTATTAGATACATTATTATAAAACATGTTTTAGTTAAGGAGTTATTGATACTTCAAGTGCAAAATGATGATATAAAACCTTGATTAAAATGCACTTTTAAGTACTAATCAGTGATGAAGTAGATTTTTTTCAGATGATTTTAACGATAGAATGATTGAAGGATTCAAACCAAAATCTCCATACAATGACGTGACACATTCACTGGTGGATTTACTAACGGGTATAGCGACAGGATGTGTTCGTCGGTGATTCTATTAGTAAAAGCTAATATATACCAACTTTGCTGACTCTCTCTTTGTCTATTTCTCCTTCTTCTTCCCCATCCCGTCGGTGATTTCATAGGTAAAAGCCAATATATATTCACTCTGCCAACTCTCTCTTCATCTATTTCTCCTTTATCTTTCCCATCCCAACTCTCCCTTTTCAAATTACAGCCAACCACCCATCCCAACTCTCCCACTCTTCCTAACACAAGCACTCAAGTTTCTTATACTTTTGTACATGGTCACAATATCCGTTCTCCGAGCAATTTATTATGGATTTTATTATTTTTTATAAGTAAATCTATCCTTTTTAATTTTAACATTTAAATGTCAATTTTATTTTTTTAATTTGTTTTTTAGTATATGTAATTTATTAATATATGTACTTATTTGATTGTTATTTGTCAAAGAAACTTGTAATATGAATATATCATTTTGTAATTGTTATTGTTTGTGAATTTTTGAAACTTTGTTTATATTATACCGAATTAGATGTGTTGTGATGAAATAAATAATAGCTTGTTTAATGGGTTCGTTTTATTTCTTATCAATTCTATTAGGGAGTTGTGATTAGTACTTAAAAGTGCATTTGATTAGTACTTAAATAATAAGCTGGTTGGGGGGTGTGATTAGTACTTAAAAGTGCATTTTTATCATGGTTTTATATCATCATTTTGCACTTGAAGTATCAATAACTCCTTAACCAAAGCATGTTTTATAATAATATATCTAATAATATAAGATACCTTTAATTTGTGGTAAATGTTCATTTTAAATGCAGGCCTATCACATAAATGAAAGGATTGATTGATGACTTTAAGAACTTAAATTGCAAGGATAAAGAGATGGCCAAACTTAGACAATAGATGTCGGTGCAATCCAAACCGGAATACTGTTCGGTAATTGGATCATATCTGGAGCTATATATCTCAGATTTAGGTCCAATTTATATGGATGGAAAGGTAAGACATAGGCCTACAACTTTCATATGGAGCCCAAGATCTAAAAAGGCTATTTTCAAGTCCAAATTGTAGCAACAACAAAGAAGACCGAATCTGTCTTCCAGCCCGAGCACTGTTCAGTATTTTGGCCATATCGGGAGTTCTAGAAGTCCAAATGAGCTGAAGTTTTTACAAAAGAAAGCTGAGACAATTGCCTACAACTTTCATGTTTTCAACTGGCTCCAATTTTGACGTTATTAATGACGTTTTGGCGAGACAAGAGAAGATAAGGATTGTCACCAAGTCAAAAGTTGGCCACCCACTTATCAATTAGTCATCAAATCAATAGTTCCCAATTTTGGCCTATAAAAGGAGGCATTTGCCATGAATTTAGGCATCTTGGTGTTCAGATCAAGATCATGCTCTTGCCTTTCTCTCTTTGTATTTTTTGTAATGTTTATGCTTTGCTTTCATTAATATCAAGTTTATGCCTTTCATTTCCTTTCATTTACTAAGCTAACTTTTATCTTATTTAGGTTTTTGTTTTGTTTATTTATTTTTCTTTCTTTCATTATGTCTAGCTAAGTTAATTATGTCAAGGGGAAAAGGTTACACTAATGGTGTAAGAATAAGTATAGTGTGAACTTAATATGGACTTTAATGTTTCATACTAACATGTTTTATATTTGTTATCTTGTTCACTCTTTCATACTTTGCTTGTTAAATGACTAATCTTGATTTATGTTGTATAATACTTGGTACAACAAATGCTTGGCACTTTCATAGTTCATACTGTATGGTATAACCGACACCTGAGCTATGAAAGGAACTTGATTTGTTGTTAACATAAGTTATAATCATGAATGCTTGACGAGATTTACAAGTATTAGCATTAATTGAATAAGATGACTAATGTAATCATGTTAACAATCTATAATCAGATTGGACCCTCCTTTATGTATGGTTTCCAATTAAATAATAAGAGTTTATACTATACTTGTTTGACATACCCTTAGTGACACCTCTAACCTTGACATTTGTTATTATAATTGTGTAATCGTTACATTAATATTCCATCTCAAGGTTCTCATCTTCTTCTTCTCCTTCTCCTTCTTTTTCTTTATTATTATTATTATTATTATTATTATTATTGTTATTGTTATTGTTATTATTGTTATTATTATTATTATTGTTGTTGTAGTTATTATTATTATTGTTGTATTATTGTTATTTATAATCTGTACAATTAACCACCCTGTGGTTCGACCCCGGTCTTGCTGGGTTATTTATTACTTCGACACTCCTGCACTTGGGAGAAGACATCAATCTTTTAGTCGTGTCAAGTTTTTGGTGCCGTTGCCGGGGAGGTAAGTTTTGTATAAATTATAATATTTATTTTATTTTCGTTTTCTTTTCACTTTTCTTGTATATAACTTTGTTTCTTGTCTTTTATTTCTTCTTCTTTTGTTTTCTTTTTTCATTTATTCTATTCCTACACGTGCATGAGAGTGTGGTCACGTACATCAAGTGGTAGACTTTGTAGGGTATCCTCATCATTTTCAGAAAATATGGCGGAAGAAGATAATCAATCACTTCATAATGAAAATAATGAGAATAATCGTGCTAGAACACTTAGAGACCACATGAATCCCACAAGAACAACTGCACCATCATGTATAGTTTTTCCTCCTGATGCATCTCATTTTAATTTTAAACCAGGTATTATTCAACCTTTACCTTCTTTTCATGGTTTAGAATTGGAAAATCCATACTTGCATTTAAGGGAATTTGAAGAGGTGTGCAACACATATAATAACTTAAATTATAGCATGAACACCATCAGATTAAAGCTTTTCCCTTTTTCATTAAAAGATAAAGCTAAAACATGACTTCAAAATTTGAGACCAGGATCCATTCGTGCTTGGGATGAAATGCAACAACAATTTTTAAAGAAGTTTTTCCCATCTCATAGAACAAACTCTTTCAAGAGACAAATCACTACTTTCACTCAAAAACCAGGAGAAACATTTTACCAATGTTGGGATAGGTATCGAGACTTGCTTAGTACTTGCCCTCATCATGGTTTTGAAACATGGAGATTGGTTTCACATTTCTATGAAGGGTTAACACCTAAAGATAGGCAAATGGTTGAATTGATGTGCAATGGAACTTTTGAAGATAAAGACCCTGATGAAGCAATGGGGTACTTAGACTTATTAGCTGAAAATGCTCAAAATTGGGACACTGCGGGTACTTATGAGGCACCGAGTAAAACTCAACCTCATATATCTAGTGGAGGTATGTACAACCTTAGGGAAGATCATGACCTTCAAGCCAAGTTTGCATCTTTAGCTAGAAAAGTCGAGGCACTAGAATTGAAAAAGAGGGGTCAATTAAAATCTGTTGAAAACATTGTGTGTCAAATCTGTGAAACAAATGAACACTCAACCAACGATTGTCCAACCTTGCCTTCTTTTAAGAAATGTCTTCATGAACAAGCCCATGCTTTAAACAGTTTCCAAAGGGCCAACCACAACCCATACTCCCAAACATACAACCCTGGTTGGAGAAATCACCCAAATTTCAGTTGGAAGAGTGAGAACAACAATGCACAAACTTCATAACCACCATTTCAAGCATACCATAATTTCCAAAATTCTCATGGATTCCCTGCCAGCACTTCCATTTCCTCATGCCATGACCAATCAGGAAGACATCGATGATGAAAAAGGCACCGAAAATGTTGATGCGGATCTTTTATCAAAAGTGACAACAAATTTGACACCCGACATCACACCAATCAATTATTCTTTTCCTGATGAATCTCTACTTTCTCTTAGTTCAATGCCTTGGTTTGCTAAAAATATCAATTTTCTTGCTTCAGGATTTTTGCCAGCTCACTGGAGTACCGAAGACAAAAGAAAATTTTTGAGCAACGTGCAAAACTTTTATTGGGATGACCCTTACTTATTCAATTATCGTCCTAATCAAATATTTCAAAGATGCTTTCCCGATAATGAGGTAAGTAATTTCATTAAATTTTGTCACTCTAAGACACGTGGGGATCATTTCTCGTCAAAAAAGAGGACGGTAGAAATCTTACAAAGTGGATTTTACTGGCCCACCATATTCAAGGAGTCACATGCATTCCGCAAAAACTATGAAAATTGTCAAAAGGTGGGATTTATTTCAAAACATAGAGAGTCTTTAGATAACCTTCTATTGACTCTTAAGTTTAATCATAGTCGAGATAAGTATCGTGCAATTCATGACTTATAAACCTATTTTCATAAAGAACATGCTTGACATAGTCTTGGGAATCTGACTAAAAAAGACCCTGTTTGCTAGTTTTTAAGAAAACTAGATGGGAAGCCTATCCCCGACCCATAGAGGGCGTTTGAGCCGTTCTTGGACGTAAAACCAAGGGAAAATATGAGCCACAATCACAACCACCTATACATATGCTTTTTTTTAAAAAAAAAAGAAATAAATAAAGAGAGAGAGAGTGTGTGTGAGACTCCAGCTGGCCTACATATAGGTGGTATGATTGCCTTTCTAATTTCTCATCTATAAAACCCTCTCTTCCTTCCTTTCATTTCTACTCAACCCATACATTCAACAAATACAGAAGTGTATAGAAATGGCAAGTTCCTCAGGTCATCAAATAAGAAATATTTGTGTTTTCGGTGGATCTAGTCCTGGGAAAGAAAAGGAGTTTTTAGAATCAGCAAATCATCTTGTTCAGGTGCTAGCTGAGAGAAAGATTCATTTAGTGTATGGGGGAGGCAGTCTTGGGTTAATGAGAGGTGTGTCAATAGCTGCATTTTTAGGAGGTAGTCAAGTTTTGGGGGTTGTCCCCGAAGCTTTAGCACAAGGGGACATCATTGGAAAAACAATTGGAGAGGAACTTCAGGTCTCCACAATGTCAGCTCGAATGAATGCAATGTTTAACCATGCTGATGCCTTCATTGCTTTACCAGGTGGTCTAGGCACATTGGAAGAGATCTTTCATATTTCCTCTTGGGCTCAATTGCACATTCACCATAAACCCATAGGTTTGTTAAATGTTAATGGTTATTATGATAAGTTGTTGTCTTTTCTTGATCATGCTGTGGAACAGGAATTTCTAACATCTTCTGCACGACAAATCATAATCTCTGCTGCTACTGCTGAACAATTAATTGACCAACTACAATCCTTCATTCCTGTAATTGATCCTTCCATGAGTCGTATAAATTGGTCAACTAAGGAAAGCCGTAAAAAGCTTAGATTGGATTTGAGCCTTCATTTGTGAATTTTTATGTCTTTTGGTTTTATTATTGTGTTTTGTTATTTCTTATTTTTGTTTCAGTGTGTTTCAGGTTTTGTCAATGTTCGTTATTTCAGGTGATATCTTCTATACTCTATCTTTCTACCTTAAAACATTGAGGACAATGTCTAGTTTTGGTTGGGGGGAGAGGGTAGTAGTTGATAAAAAAAAAAAATTCATTTCATAAAGCATGTGCATAATTTTTGTTACTAGGATGGCAGAGTAAAGGAGCTCTTTTGTTAAAGTGACTCTTGAGACGCATCTTAGTAACCATTCTTAACAAGGTCTATTATAATACTTCTTGAAATATTCAGGTTTACAAACTCTCGCATTGTTATCACTTAATTTTGCTCATATACTTATTTAACATGTATTCTTAAACCTTAATTTACACACACACACTTTAACATATGATTGTGGGTTGCATATTGGATTATTACATTATTTATGTTCTTTTGTTAAAGGTAACAACTAAGGGAAAGGGATTGTATATAATTAAAAAAAAAACATGAAAAAAAATGAAAAAAAGAAAAAAAAAGAAAAAAAAATGATGATAATAAAAATGTAGATAAGTTTGGTTTCGTAGCCTCCCTAACCTAAGCAATTAAGCCCGAAGGGGTGTTTTAACACCTAATACCCTAAAGTCAACTAACTTGGGAGCTATTGGCCCAACGCTTGTTACATGGGTTGAGGAAAAAAGCTTAAGGGAATCAAACATTGCACTATCTACATATCAGTATCTGCGACCCGAGTTACTAAGCTCGTAGGGGTGTCTTAACACCTAATGCCCTAAGACCAACTGGTCTGGGAGTCAAGCTCATAGGGGTGTCTTAACACCTAATGCCCTAAGACCAACTGTTCTGGGAGTCATTACCTAAAAGCTCATTACATGGGTTAAAGATGCATGCTGTTTTTAACTTATATGTATATATATTTAAAAAAAAGAAAAAAAAAAGAAGAAAAAAAAAAGACAAAAATAATAATCCCAACCCAAGGAAGTTAACCTTAAACATTAGAACAAAAATTTTGTTTTCTTTCAAGAAAAGCCCCATAATTATGTGTTGATACATTGAGCACAAAAGAAAGGTTTATTAATAACTTGTTAAGAGGTATTGAGCAGATATATAAATTTAATGAGAGTTTGTTTATCTGGATAGATTAATGGAAGTTAAATGATGAATACCTTGCTTTGTGGAATTTGCAAATTGTTTTTCTATTTAACGCTTTGATTACTAGGGACTAGTAATAAGCTGGTTGGGGGGTGTGATTAGTACTTAAAAGTGCATTTTTATCATGGTTTTATATCATCATTTTACACTTGAAGTATCAATAACTCCTTAACTAAAGCATGTTTTATAATAATATATCTAATAATATAAGATACCTTTAATTTATAGTAAATGTTCATTTTAAATACAGGCCTATCACATAAATGAAAGGATTGATTGATGGCTTTAAGAACTTAAATTGCAAGGATAAAGAGATGGCCAAACTTAGAAAAGAGATGTCGGTGCAATCCAAACCGGAACACTGTTCGGTAATTGGGTCATATATGGAGCTATATATCTCATATTTAGGTCCAATTTATATGGATGGAAAGGTAAGACATAGGCCTACAACTTTCATATGGAGCCTAAGATCTAAAAAGGCCATTTTCAAGTCCAAATTATAGCAACAACAAAGAAGCCCGAATCTGTCTTCTAGCCCGAGAACTGTTCAGTATTTTGGCCATATCTGGAGTTCTAGAAGTCCAAATGAGCTGAATTTTTAACATAAGAAAGCTGAGACAATTGCCTACAACTTTCATGTTTTCAACTGGCTTCAATTGTGACGGTATCAATGACGTTTTGGGCAGACAAGAGAAGATAAGGATTGTCACCAAGTCAAAAGTTGGCCACCTACTTATCAATTAGTCATCAAATCAATAGTTCCCAATTTTGGCCTATAAAAGGAGGCATTTGCCATGCATTTAGGTATCTTGGTGTTCAGATCAAGATCATGCTCTTCCTTTCTCTCTTTGTATTTTTTGTAATGTTTATGCTTTACTTTCATTAATATCAAGTTTATGCCTTTCATTTCCTTTCCTTTACTTAGTTAACTTTTATGTTCTTATGTTGTTTATCTATTTTTCTTTCTTTCATTATGTCTAGCTAAGTTAATTATGTCAAGGTGAAAAGGGTACACTAATGGTGTAAGAATAAGTATAATGTAAACTTAATATGCACTTTAATGTTTGATACTAACATGTTTTATATTTGTTATCTTGTTCACTCTTTAATACTTTGCTTGTTAAATGACTAATCATGATTTATGTTGTATAACACTTGGTACAACAAATGCTTGACACTTTCATAGTTCATATTGTATGGTATAACCGACACCTGAGCTATGAAAGGAACTTGATTTGTTGTTAACATAAGTTATAATCATGAATACTTGACGAGATTTACAAGTATTAGCATTAATCGAATAAGATGACTAATGTAATCATATTAACAATCTATAATCTGATTGGACCCTCCTTTATGTGTGGTTTCCAATTGAATAATAAGAGTTTATACTATACTTGTTTGACATACCATTAGTGGAATCTCTAACCTTGACATTTGTTATTATCATTGTTTAGTTGTTACATTAATATTTCATCTCAAAGTTCTCATCATCATCATCTTCTTCTTCTTCTTCTTCTTCTCCTTCTTTTTCTTTATTATTATTATTATTATTATTATTATTATTAAAATTTTTGAAATTTTCAAACAGGTAAGGATCAATATACCTTTGCTGGATGCTATTAAACAGGTTCCTTCCTATGCTAAATTTTTGAAAGATCTATGCACTGTGAAGAGGAAACTGAATGTGAAAAAGAAAGCCTTTCTAGCCGAACAAGTAAGTGCTATTCTTCAGAACAATAATGCTTTGAAATATAAAGACCCTGGTTGTCCTACAATTTCTTGCTTTATTGGAGAGCATAAAATTGAAAGAGCTTTACTTGATCTTGGTGCTAGTGTGAATTTACTTCCATATTCAGTTTTTCAGAGTCTCAATCTAGGTGAGTTAAAACCAAATTCTATAACTCTTTTACTTGCCGATAGATCTGTGAAAGTGCCTAGAGGAATAGTCGAAGATATGTTAATGCAAGTTGATAAATTCATTTATCCTGTGGATTTTGTTGTCTTGGACTCACAACCTGTTGAAGCATGTAATTCATTTCCTGTTATTTTAGGACGTCCGTTTCTTGCAACTTCTAACGCATTGATTAATTGTAGGAATGGACTGATGAAGCTATCATTTAGAAACATGACATTAGAGATGAATATTTTCAACATTTGCAAGTAACCTGGAGATGATAATGATTTATAAGAAGTAGATCATATGACGAATTAGTTTATGATCAACTTGAATCTACTTTAAGTAAAAATGAGTTGGATGAATCTGAAGATTTACAAATGATTTACTCTGAGTAAGAAATCACGGATGAAAAACGCACCGAAAATATTGATGCAGATCTTTTCTCACCGATTAGAACCTCCTTTGTGTGTGGTTTCCAATTGAATAATAAGAGTTTATACTATATTTGTTTGACATACCATTAGTGGAACCTCTAACCTTGACATTTGTTATTATCGTTGTTTAATCTTTATATTAATATTACATCTCAAAGTTCTCATCATCATCTTCTTCTTCTCCTTCTTTTTCTTTATTATTATTATTATTGTTGTTACTACTACTACTTCTACTACTACTATTATTATTACTACTACTATTATTATTGTTGTTATTGTTATTGTATCATTGTTATTTATAATTTGTACAATTAACCTCTCTATGGTTCGACACCAGTCTTGCCGAGTTATTTATTACTTCGACACTCCTGCACTTAGAAGAAGACATCAATCTTTTAATCATGTCACAATACACTAGAATCAATGTTAGCATATACCTCTCCAACAATTCCTAGTAGCTCATCTCTGATTATAGCGTATTATATAGGGAAGGCCTTATCAAGAAAAGTGATTTTGGTGTAAATGCTGACCAATGAAAATGGATCTAGTGTCCTAGATGATTGTCTAAAACTCACCATATAGCCACGAGTCGTTAAGTATGGCAATGAGCTTTGCATATGACAACCTTCCCATGAGGACTTATTAATCAATTAAACTTAAGAGTAGAAGTGTGTGTTTGGCTGTGTATAAATGAAACCTAACAAACTAATCTGGCAAACACCAAAACTATGTTCTAAAGTTCTTCTAAATAGAACTAAGAAAAAAAATTAGGTTTAGAAAGGTCAGAGCTAGAAGCGATGATCAAATTTTGAGATCAGGTGCATTTTTAAAATTAGATGCAATTTTTAAAGATTAGAGGTGTTAGTAAAGTCTTTATAATTTAAGATTAGATTACGTAACAGAAAAATATATCACATCAATTTAAGATTAGATTAGGCACAAATTAGGTGTTATTAAAATCTTTATAATTTTTCTTTTGTAATCATTAGTCGTAATCTCCTATATGGTAAAAGAAGAACTAGGTGAAATTCAATTTCACTAAAAAAAAGCAAGCAGTGAGGAACTCTTTGAATTATCACTAAGTTTGGCCAAGCAAATCAATCTTGAACCCCCGTCACCCTAATTATTTGCATAGTTTGAGTTTTAAATCAACATAATGTAAGTTTGCCTGATATAATAATGTTGATTTGATGGGCCAAAGGTAACTTTGATGATAGATAAAAACATGAGTTAACTTTCAGAAATAAATTAGTATGACATATTTTCTTATTATAATTTGAGATAAAAACATATCGAAGTACTCTTGGTCAACCCGTGCACTTGAGTGATGTGCACGATCACAATGTGCTCACTCGATCAGTTGACTATCTTTTTTTTTACCTTGTTCTTTTCTCTCTCCCTGGTTGGACCTTCATCAGGCTTTGGGATGCGTGAAATTATGATTTAAATTGAAGAGTTATTAGATAATTTGAGACTAAATTAAAAGAAAAGGGTTTGGACCTAGGTAGATTAAAATTTGAAATTAATTGATGGGTTCTTATACATTTAAAGACTAAAATTAATGGAAAGGGAAAAAAAAGCTTGCATGTGGAAAACACACACTCGCATGTCGGAGGACCTACAACATTGTGGTGGCATATACGACGTCCTTCAATCTCCAAAAGTTGTCTTCCTTGGTGTCTCCAAAAACAACTTGATGGCAACATCCAATAGAGATGGCGAGAGGCAACTAATTTTCCCATTAATAGTGTCGGCGACCATTTTTTCTTCTCTTTCTTTTCTTTTTTATTTGTTCTTTCCTCCATTTGAATTCCAAAGATTTTTTTTTCCCCTTTCCTTAAAAGCGTTATTTTCCTCTAATTGTTAATAATAGTGTTGAGAATTAAAATGATTTAACAAAGTAGAGATACTCTATGTTATAATGTCTAAATCATAACATTATTGATTAAGTGATAGTAGTTACATTGAGAAACTCATCACTAAAATGTTAAGTCAAACCACTTATATATTTTTTAATATTTAAAGAAACATAACAGGTTGTTAAACATTTTACTTGATCTTCAAAAATAAGTCAATCAATTATTGAATTGATAACAAATTAAATTGTTTAATTTATTTAACCTTATTTTATTTAGGATTATGATTTATATTTCACCAAAATTATTAGGAAACCTAATAGGTCACATATATAAGAACCATTAGTTATAAATTAAAATGACAATTGTTAATCAAGTGTGACTTAATTGTAAATAAGTTTTAGAAATTAAGAACTAAAATATAATTAACACAGGGGATTACAATTCTAGATTTAGAAACAATAAATGACTTGGAAGAATAAATTTCTAAAATTGGTCTAAAACACTATATGTGATATTATTTAAGGAAAAAATTAATATTTTTTATTTATAAAGTTTTTTAGGTTTCTCTATAAATAGAAAGTTGTGTCTTTTATTTTTTGAGAGTAGTGTTTAATGCATAAATACCTAAACATAAAATAAAAGAGCTAATACTCAAAGGTATAAGAATTCATCTCTCCTAAAAGAGTTTAAGAGATTTCTTATGGATAATTCATATGGATTACTATTAGAGGCCAAACATTTAGATAACTTGTGGTTTGCAATAACCCAACCTTGAAGCAATTATTTGAAGCATAAAAGAACATCTTATCTTCAATTAATCTTTATATAAACATTAAAAAAATTCTAGATGTGTCCAAATGGATCCTTGAAACTCTTCAAAAATTTTAAATTTACCATCTGTTTTGCTTGTATGCCTTTTAAGAAACCTAACACTAATATCAGAGCATTTATTAAATAATTAAGGTTGTTGATTACATGTTTGAATTTTTGTTGGAGATAATTACAAATTAATTTTATTTTTGAAAAGTATTTTTCCCAAAAGTAATTTTTTCTCATGATTTAAAAATAAAATCCTTTTAGCTACTATTTTGGTAAAATTTGGCTAGATTTTTTGAATATGCTAGAAATTAAAAAGAAAAAGAAAAAGTAGAGGCAGTATATCTATCAATGTGGCTGGTGAGCCAAGTTTTGCTACACGCATAGCTAGTGGCCACTGTCAGTAGAGGCAACATCAATACCTGGTGTTGCTAAACTAATCTTCGTCTTGTGTCTTGGGTCAATAGTTTAAATATTTGCTAAGTTTAAGTTTTTTTTTTAGATCCTTTATTAAAAATTGATATTTTTTTAATTTAATTATTCAATATTAGATTATTAGGTCTTGAGTATTGTTCTTTGCTTCACTTGCCTTTTTTTGAGTTTACCTCGATTTTATATCATAGGTTATGGGTTAGTTAAGTTAACTCGAATATTTTTTTTTTGAATTTTTTTATGAAATTGATTTCCTTTTTTATTTTATTATTTGACATTATGTTATTGATCCTTGAGCTTTATGTCTTTTCTTTTTTTTTCTATTCAGTTATCTCAAATGCAAGATAGTCAAGTCAAGTCGAGTTTTTTTTTCAATATTTTTTTATTTAACTCTGTTTTTTTTGCTAGTTTTTTTTTAATTTTTTTTTTCTAATCTCATATCACGGGTTACAAGTTAATCAAGTTAACCCATATTTATCTGGAGTTTTTTCTTTAACATTACTTTTTTTAAATTGATTTTTTTTGTCAATTTCATTCTTTGATATTAGAATTTTAGGCCTTGAGTTTTGTGATTTTTTTTAATTTTTTTTATATTGAGTTATCTCAATCTTATATCATAAGTTACTTGTTGAATAAGTTAATCTAGGTTTGGTCAAGTTATTATTGCCTAAACATTTTTTTTACATTAGGAAAACTCTAAGACAACTCAAAATGGAGTGCTAGTCATCTATTTAGTGAAAACAAAGTAACATGATAGAAAATTTTGACTAAAATATCTTACCCTAAATAAGAAAATCATTTTCAAAAATTTAAAAGAAGTCATTTTCAAAAAATGATATCCTACATATGTTTTATTAAGAAAAAGAATTGTAAAATTTTAAAAATGTTTGTTTTTATAATTATTATTATCGCAGAGCATTTTAGTAAAACATTGTGTGCCATTTGACTAATATTTTCCCCATAAGATATGGATGTTTGTTAAAAATTGATGGAAGTTGAATTGAATTATCTAAATGAAACAAACATAGGGTAGAATTTGTCAAATTATTTACACAGTTTAATTTTTCGATAATGCAAACACAAGGTCTCAAAATGATTTATTTTTTTCAACAATATTGATAGCAATAATATTAGAAGAATTGTGTCACTTCATTTGTGTTTTTTTTTTCCCTAAAAACTAAAAAACTATGAGCAAATGAAAAATATAAAAACATATATATAGGATCCGGTGTCTATCATCATTGTATCAATTCAAATATAATGCTGTGCAACTGTCTTCACTTTTCAGGCTTCATGGTATTCCGTTTGTAAGAAGATGCAATCATCAGAATGCTGCAAAGTTTCCCAACAGCCACATTCTTCATCTTCTACACCGACAGAAAATTGCGTACGCAACAAATTCAGAGTCCAAACTGTAACTGTGCACTCAACATTAATGACAATCCTCTCTATGTTTTTTTTTTTTACCTCTTTCTTTGCACTCAATTTGCAATGTGTTCTCAGGTTTACAAAGGAACTCTTCCCACTGGTGTGCTAGTTGGCATTAAAAGAGATCATCGCAGGGTAGTCTTGAGTTCAAAACTGTGCTTGAGCTTCTTTCAAGGGTTCATCACAAGAATCTAGTCAGCCTTTTTAGATTTCTGTTATCAGTCAAGAGTAAGTTGAATTAAAAATTGTAGTCTAACAGGTTGTGTTTTTCAGGTATCTTCACATTTCTTACAACAAAAGAAAGTACTTGTTGAGACCTCAATTGTGCTTTTCATGAAAATTGAATCAAGTTGCATTCTTTACAGAATATTTATTATTATCCATAAAACACTGAAGACAACAAAACTGCATAACCTAATCACATCAGCATACAGTGCAATTCCAACAACAACAGAATAAAACTTACAGTAACATATCAGTGACAAAGTTGAAAAGTAAATTGGGGAGTATCTCATGTGTAGATGCAGGTTGGCCATCTTAGAAATGAAGTTTCTTTGGGAACGTCGCAGGTTCTCAGCTTCTCATTCGATAATATCCTGCAGTGAAGTCGGTCTTCCAGTTAAGTTGGGTGAAGAGACTTAGAATAGCACTCGATTCAGCTAGAGATATTGCTTATTTGCATGAGCTTGCCAATCCACCAATCATACACAAAAGTTACTGATTTTGGTCTATCGAAATCTTTGGACAATGCTGAAGGCCAGGTTTGTACTGGAGTCGAAGGGTCACTGGTTAGTATTTTTTAAATCTTTACTCCTGAAACGATGGATACAGTTTCGATCTAAACAAGAGAATTTGAAAATGGCAGTCTTTTCAGGACCAAGTTCCCAGCTGCCTCGAAATATTAATAACGGAGCCCATCTTTTTTCCCCCAAGTTTGCAGGATGAATGTCAGTAGAACATAAGCCAGTGATAATGCACGTGCTAGCTAGCTAGCAGTCTAAATTATCTTGTCAAACAAGAGTTATTAATGACGTCAAAACAAGTCAAGATTAAACAAATTTATAGAAGCTCTAAAGACTAAAGGCTAAAGTTTATTGAATATCGTAACGCACTAATATAAAATGTGACTGGTTGTATTTTCTTCACTATCCATTTGCTGTCCCAACAAGCTAAAACCTACAATTCAGCCCGAACCCCCGCTCAAATTAATTTAGGTATTTAAAGAAAAGGTTGCCAGATAATTGTTTTTCCTCTCTTCTTCTTTTTTCTTTCCTCTACCATGACTTCGCTTAAAAATACAAGGATTGCAGTTTTAAATTTAAATTTTTAAGTTTCAAGAAGGGTTGAAGAAACAACTAAGTATTTTTTTTTATTGTTTTTTATTAGCAATTTGATTGTTGATGAATTAAAAAAATATTGGAGAATTGTATTATGATTTGATGTTTGTATAACTTAAGAGATTTAATTGATATTTTAGGATGTTATTTGACTTAAAACAAATTGATTAGATGATTGGAATTATAGGTTTAAAAATAACAAGTCAATTATTTTTAGATCTTTAGATTTGAAGACTAATAAATCAGGATTCTAAAATCTTGATAAACTAGTTAACTGGTTGGCTTAACATTGTCGGTCAACCAGTTGGTCTAAATCAGTCAATTGAATGGCTTGTGTGGTGGCGACCAACTAGTTGGTCATTTAAGTTGTTTGGTTGACCCCACAGTAAAGTTTAATAGGATTTGTTAAATTTGACTAGTTTAAGGTATTTTTGGAATCAATTGGGTAAATTAATTTGGCTTTATAATTACATTTTGATCTCTAATTTTAGAGTGTTAATTTTTTATATTGTTTTCTTTGATTTTTTTGTGAGTATTTTTTGTATCTATTATACGTTATATTGACATTTCTACTAATAATTCTCAGTAATCTCTGGTTCTGCATTTGTTTGTCTTTTGCTTCATTTTACGGATGAATAAAATAATATTTAATATGCATGTAATATAAATAATATATATATATGTTTATTATATGAAGAGTTCAATTGGTTAATTCTTGAATAAATATGTGTATATGTTGGTTATTTTTATGAGTATTTATGTATTGTTAAATTTTCACTCGTATTCTATTAAAATAAATACTATTCAATACAACATTTCTTACTTTGATAATTATACGAGTATATTTGTTAAAAACTTCATACTAACAGAGAGTAATTAATCTATGTACATATATTATTCTGTATACTTAGCTGATAAAAGAGACATTGGCCTATGACAACTGATTCTCCCATAATGATTGAGGCTACAAATCTTATCTGTTACCGGAATCTTAAGTTTTGTTTGTTATTTGAGTTTGTAGCTTTATTTTGATATCTGCCATGTATTTCATTACCATACACTATTATGCTTAATATGTATGTATATATATATATTTATTTAAGTTCTTTTACTTCTATATTATCTTAACTGATGGCATATACTCATAAATATCTATAATGTATATTAATTGTTATTCCCTCACTGAATAAATTGAATTCACCTCTTCATTTTAATATTATTTCAAGTTCATAACTTCAATTAGTAGGTTGATTTTTAATTAAAAGTTTCTGCTACTTTGTTTGTATATTTTGTTTTCTTGAAGCTTCTATCTTATAAACTTGTTTAATATCTTAAAATGCTCCACTATTACATTGTTTTTGTGAAAGTTTGGATTTTAATTTTGTAATAAATATTATGGATTATTATTTGATTTTATTGGATTTGAAGAATTTTTTGAAAGTTTATGAAATGTTATGAATTTTATATAATTTTATTTTATAATATGTATGCTTCAAGATTTAGCATAAATGAGATGTTCTCATGCTACCGCTCCTGCATTTTCAGTCAAGACCCGGAGTTCAAGTCATGTAAGGTGCAGGGCTACATGGATCCTGAATATTTCATGACCGGACAGTTGACTAGAAAAGCAATGTTTTAAAGCTTTGGAGTGGAAATATTGGAGTTAGTTACCGGTCAAAAACCAATAGAACATGGGTATTTTGTTGTGAGAGAGGTGAAGATACCAATGGATAACCAGAAGACAAAAGATTCATACATCCTTGATCCCACTCTTAGTCTGTGCACACCAGTGACAGGTGTAGAAAAGTTTATTGATCTGGCAATTGGGCGTGTCAAAGAATTGGCAGCCAATAGGCCAACAATGAATGAGGTGGTTAAAGAGCTTGAGAGCATCTTGCAGCTGGCTGGTGTCAACGGCAATGTTGAACTCTTTCATCTTCCTCGTACTCCAGGGCTGTAAGTAGAATGCATGTTCTAATGGGTGTGAATTGGACTTTGCTTCTGCACTTAGTAAATACCATCCTGGTACATGTTTACCATTGTCACAGATATATCTGCAGCTAATAATCCTTAATTCCCAAAAGTCTAAGAGAGAGACAAATTTTCAACAAAAATACAAAACAATAGCATCCTTCCATGGAGTTGGTTGGATCTTCGTTGCTGTATTTTTTATTGGATGGGTGCTTGTCATATCGAAGTATATATCATGGGGATGATGCAAACTACATTAATGAACAATAAGCATCAATAGAGCAGTATAAAATCATTGGGCACAAGAAGCACATTGATGAAGAACAAATATTACAGTACTGGAAAACTAAACAAGAACTATCACAAATCAGATGACATTATTTGAATGGGGTGACAGAAAAATTTTCAAAGAGCCACAATATGCATTAGTTGTGTGGTCATACATAAAGATGTGAAAGTCAACAAGCACATAACACTCTTACATTAGCACAAAAAACAAGCACAAATTTTGACCTACTTTCTTAATTAACTTAAGGTAAGGGCGCTTTCCATTAGCATCTTTTAGTCCTCTTATTTTTATGACCACCTTTACTTCTCATATTGCTGGCGGTAATAAGTTTATAATCAGATATTGGTATTTCACTTAGCTTCCCAAATCTTTTCTCATAGAAGTGCCATAACTCAGCCCTGAACATAGAAATTCACGTGGGTAAGATATT
The DNA here is from genome assembly GCF_000495115.2 of Populus euphratica. Taxonomy (NCBI): domain Eukaryota; kingdom Viridiplantae; phylum Streptophyta; class Magnoliopsida; order Malpighiales; family Salicaceae; genus Populus; species Populus euphratica. The sequence continues at coordinate 78,086 of NW_011500418.1, forward strand.
GGCATGGAATAATTAAAACTTCAGCACACTCCATAATTACCAGTATGCTAGGAACTGGAAGGGCGCATAGTTTCCATATATCTCTTCAACATCCCTTTGAACTGTTTGAATGGTGGATTTTTTGGCATGCACCTGTATTGACAGCTATGGGACATTGGAAGCATATCTTCAACAGTTGACAGAGCATTGGGGTAGAAACAAAAGCTGACCTGTTTTAGATGTCTCACTGTCTCAGAATCAGTTGGAATGATATGATAAAATCCCAAGCACATAAGCACATTTGCGCATGTGAAAGGACCAAATCCATCTATCTGTCTAAACTGATCAGCCAACTTGTTATAGCAAGAAGAGCTTGCTCCATTAGCACAACCTTCTTCAATTTCTCTTAGCGGAATCCTCCCTTCTACAATACTCTGAGCAAGTTTTATGATTCGAATTGCTCGGTAGCCAAGATTGCAGCGCTTGGCCAGAAAACTTTCATCAAGATTTGCTAGTTCTCTTGGACTGGGGAAATTACAAATCATCTTGTTCACACCAGGTTGTATTCCATGCTGAGATTGAAGACTATCAGGCGCACAGGAATCAGACCCATGACATGAAATGCATCTTGCACATGAATCATTTTCTACACTCTCCAGAGTTTCTCTTCCAATATGGGCACTATCTGTTTTCAAGTTAGCATCAGCTTCCAAGAGGGTTCCTGTTTCCACAATCTTGCTTGCTAAGTTTTTTGAAACTTTAGATTCTCTGATATTTCTCTTGGACTCTTTACCAGCAGAAGTGTTCGGAATAAAATTATGAGCAGTGTCATTACATTTATTCTTGACAGTCGCATTCACAGCTTGAGCAACAAACACACCAGATGATTTACACTGCAGTTCACACTGTAACTCACAAAGTGCTCTAGCCATGCTCAAAGTCCTTGGCCATCTGTTCAAGAGAGAGAGAGAGAGAGAGAGAGAGAGAAGACACCATCATATTATTCTCAGGGACATTTTATCAAACAAAGCCAAGGCATGCCAAAGACATGGAGAAAAAGGACTCGACTTTCGTTAATAAAAGAAAAGATAGAGTGGAGAGGAGAGTATTACTGGCAATTACAAAGAAGAATGCACTTGACCATATCCTCAAACAAAGTGGGAGACCTAAACACTCTCCCACCAAAACCTGTCAACCAAGAATTATTTTCCGCCTCTGCCATCTTTCTAAACTCTCTTGCATTCCTTTCATCTGTTTCCGACAACCTCAGCATCCTCACCACCTGAGCCACCAGTGATTCTTGGTGCTTTGGAGAGAGAAAACGCGTGCCATAAACGCGGACGCTGAGAGAGCGAGGGAGGTGAGGAGGGTGAGAGATGGAGACAAAGAGTGAAGTAGTGGGAGTGGAAACTTGAGGATCAGAATCAGATAGAGAGAGACGCAAAGGTCGCGAGAATGTTAGGGAGAGAGGGTCCCAAAGGTTGGGAGACATCATGAATAAGCCATGGCTGCACACTGCTTTCTCTAAGTTGAAAGTGTCTGCTGCGTCTCCTAGTGGAATTTCCAACACTACACTCTCTTCTTTTTCATTTACATCAGTTTTTGTGTTTTCCATTTCTCTTCTTCTGCTTCAAGATTCCAACCCAACTAGCTTTTAATATACGTTATTAACTTTTGATTTTCTTAACACCATTCCTTCACTTTTTCCTTAAGCTCACACCCATAACCATAATCCTCGCTTAGGGTATAAAGCAAGAGTTTTTAGGAAAACTTATAAATAATTTAAAAAAATATTTTATATATATATATATATATATATATATATATATATATATATTTAACAAGGGACATCTAAACTATTTTATTTTCTATGTAGAGTAATTTTTTTCAGTGGAAATAATTTTTATTTTATAAAAATTAATAGATAAATATAATATATTTAAACTTTTTTTAAAAGAAGATCTTAAACTATTGTTCAAATAACCCTTAGTTTAAATAAGTTTTGGTACATCTAAAACAATATTCAACTAGAGTTTACTTGAAATAATGAAAAGAGTTTTTTTATCAAATATTTTTTTTTAATTTTATTTTTTTAAATTATGTTAAAATTGTTTATACGTTGACATTTGCATTTATTTACATAAAATCATGTATGTACAGTTTTAGAAAATTCCAGAATCAAATTAACTAAAATTGTTTACGAGATACAATTTAAGATGAAAGTTATAAAAATAAAAACAATTAAGGATTAAAATAAACCAAAAAAACATTCAACCATGGTCTTAAATTATGATTTGACATAGCCAAGGCCCTAGTACCAACATGTTACTATTGTGTTGGTTGGTTTGACATAAAAATTTATTAAATAATAACAACTATGTTTTATGCTACCAAAGGAAAAAATTTTCAAGAATAGATTTATTTAGAAAAAAATAAATTAAAATAACTTTTTTTAAAACGTAGCAAAATTTTTATTTACTCCACAAGTGTTTTGGGCTTTGTTTTTAAATTGGCTAAATAACTAATTCATATCTAATTCCATTTAATGTAGGATTTTTTAATTAGGTAAGTTTATTATAAGGTGTTTCATTGTATGTTATTTAAATAATTTATAATAAATTTTTTGTTAGTTAACTCATGACCCGAACAAATCTGGATGAAACCCGATGTTATTTTTTTATTTTTCTTTTTTAAATGTAGTTTTTCTTTTATATCTCTCTCTTTTTTATATTTTTTAGTTGGTTATTAATATTTTTTAACACTTACTATATAAATATTAAAAAAATATTTTAATTTTTTAAAATGAGATTTGAAACCCTTTAGTATATATATATATATATATACACTCTATATTCCTAAAAAAAAATTATTTTTTAAATGTGAAATTTGAAGCCCTTTTATATATATGCTCTATGTTTATAAGAAAAAAAATTATATTTTTTCGATGTAGGATAAAAAAATTTTGATTTAAATATTTTAACTTAAAAAGATAACATAATATCTTTTTAATATTGAATTTGAAATTCTTTAATATATATACTTTATGTTTATAAGAAAACAAATTATTTAGAAAAGTCAAATTTTTGATATAGCTTATTAATTAGGCTAAATATAGTTTTTTTTTTCCTTATGTGCATTCATATAAAGAAAAATTATTTTAACAATCCGTTTGTATTTAAATATATTTAATATTAATACTTTTATTTTTTAAAAAACGTTTTGATGATGAAAGAATGAAGATTTAAATAATCCATTTTAATTTTTTTTGCTTTTTTGATTGATATATAGGAATTGTTTTTCTTTGATAAAAAAAAGTTATTTTAACATTTCATTTGACTATTCTTTTGATGTTGCAAAATTAGGAGAGAAAAGCTTAATAAATTAGTTTTTATTTTTTTATTTTGCCTTTTCCATTAACCCTAGCATGCTATTTTTAAATGTTTTTAGGCAAAAATAAATTAAAAATAAGTTTTTTAAATCTAAAAATCCAACACTTGATTTTAATGGCTAAATTTAAATTAGATAATGATATTTCATTTATCATAAAAAACCATTCATTGTCCATTTTATTAGGGTGGGACTTCATCATTCACCCTTTAAGATATGGAGGCAAGGGACGGTGGCATGACATTACCGGTATGGGCGCACAAGGGCTTAATTTTTGTACTAGGCACACAAGCCCATCTTTCTAGCCCTAACACCTAGCCTTCTTTTATATCTCTTTTGACTTTTACATAAACCTTACTTTTTTATTTTAAGTAAAATTAACTATAAACAAAATACTTAAACTATTATTTAATTTTGCCATATTTTTCAAATAGGATTATATTTTTTATGATAATATTATCAATTACTATGTGAATTATTATATATATGTACCTAAACTAAAAAAATTATGAAACAATACGCTTATGAATATTACATGAGAATAAATTATTTATTTTATTTAGTTTATTTTTAATTGTTTTAGAATAATTAATATTTTATCTATTCCTCTATTGCATACATATAATTGAGTCATGATTGTTTTATTTTTGAATGAAACTAGTTTTTTAGATCCTTCTTTTTTAAAAAACAATGATTTTTATAAAAAGAAAATCATGTTTTCACCAAAAAAAAATTAAATGAACAAGGAAATGAAGTCTTGATTGAAAAGTTATATTTTTCCTTCTTAATTCAAATGATTAAATTTTTTATGAATATGTATTTAATTGCCTTTAGTTTTTTATTCAAAAAACAAGTTACTAATTAAAAAATATATATTTTTATAAAAAAAAATAATGAATAAAAAAATCACCTAATAGAATACATATTTTTTTACAAAATTTGAATTATTGTTGTTTTTGACAAATATCTATTTTAATTACAATAAAATTAAATTAGCATCCATGTAAAAGGGTTAGGGTTTAGTAATGGTAAGTATAAGAAGGCATGATGGTTGAAAATCAACCTTTATCTTGTTTGGATATGCAAAGAGAATGAAAATAAAAAAAATTTGAAAAATAAGATTAATTAATAAATTATAAGAAAAATCCTTAATTAATGAAAGTAATATTTTTATTTTAAGTTAAGAATATTTTATAATAATTTTAACCCCCTTAACATCCCAATTCAGGGTATTAATATTTTTAATTAGTTGAGGGATTTGAACCCTCCTATCCCTCACCTTTTCTTGTATGAGCATTGAAAGTCAAACAAAGATGGAGGATCTTAAACTCACATTTCCCTTCCATATCCCTCAAAACCCTCTTAAACAAATTAGTAATGAAGTTTAAAATTTTCTTTTTAACAAAAAAAAAATAATTAAATAAAAGCCTTCCATGCAACCATAGTCGTAAACTATGATTTGTCATAGCCAAGGCCCTGGACCAATTACTATTGCTTTGGTTGGTTGGCCATACAAATTTATTAAATAATATAAATATTAGAAAGAAATATAAAATTATCAGTGGTTTACTCTAGACCAAAATACATTATATAAAATCATTTAATAATAATAAACACATAATTAAAACATTATATACATGATTTCTAAACACAAAAGATATCATGAATAATTTATACATACAATCATAATAATCACTAGAGATTATTTAGTATAGATACATTTAATGTCATAATTTAATATTTTTAAATCATACGTAGCATTGATATTTAATGTGATTTAGAAAAATAAGATTATTGGCTATATACATGAGATTAAACAATATGCTATTCAAATAAATAATTTTTTAAAAAAAAACACCACTTGACATGACCTTAGCAGCACTTTTAATAATGGAAAAGCTTTATAGGTAGTGTTTGACATGTATATTTAATATTTTAATAACTATCTATTTTTTATATATTTATTTCATAAATAGATATTATACTCAATTCATATTTTATTTATCAATTCATATTTATCTAACTTTTTGAAAACGTTTAGGAACTAAAATGAATTGTAAAAACAATTTTATTTACTTTGGGCTGTGTTTTTAAATGGGTTAAAAATGTGTTTGGTATTGCGGTAGCTGTTGTGGTTGTGGTTTGAAAAAAGTTGTTTTATAAAAAATACTTTTAGTTGAGGTTGGTTTGAAAAAATAGGTATTTGGTTAAAATTGTGATTGAAATTGAAGTTGAAGAAAAAGTAATTTAATGCGTTTGATTTAGAATGCTTTTAAAATTAAGATTATAAAATAATTTAAAAAATATATATTAATATTAATATTGATAATTTTTAATTTAAATATTATGAATTTAACTATTGCTATTAAATATATCCAACAAGATTCCACAATTTTTTAGAGTGTAATAAAATTAAATAAAATATTATCATGTATAAAATTCACTCTAAACTATTTTTTTAAGAAAACATGTTAAAAAAATTAATACACAAAAAAAAATGTCCACGCAATGCAAAGTGAATAGTTTAAGAGAATTGCACTGTTCACTATTTTTAAGTGCAAGGAATTCTTACTTTTCAAATACTGCGTTTCGAACGCAGAAAAGAAATGAGACCCAATGAACAGTATGCCTTTTTTTTCTTTAACCAAACAGTTACAACTGCGTTTTAAATAAAACGCAGCCGCAGCCGTAGAGCCAAACAGACTATAAATAACTAATTCTTATCCAACTCCATTTAATATAGGATTTCTCAATTAAAATAGTTTGTTATAAGGTGTTTCACTTATGTTATTTAAATAATTTATGATAAATTAACTTTTTAACAGATTGTTTAGAATAATTCATAAATGAATAGATTTATTTTTTATTAAATAAATAAGTTTGATTGTCAAATAATGATAAATTAAATTAATTTTTATAATTTAAGAATCATATAAAATAATTTATTGCAAGTAAACAATTAGAGACATGAATTGAAATATCTTTCAAAATATAATAATTAATAGGGAGGATAAATCTTTCTAAAATCTTAAAAATAATAATTACTAAAACATTTGCGTGTAACATTATATATATATACTACTACTATTAATATTTTTAATTAAAAGAATCTTTCAATTATATGTGAAAATATAAATTAATAATATATACATGAATAAAAGGTATACACGCAATTGATTTAATAAATATTTCAAAATAATAAAATAGGATACTGACACGACTAAAAGATTGATGTCTTCTCCCAAGTGTAGGAGTGTCGAAGTAATAAATAACCCAGCAAGACCGGGGTCGAACCACAGGGAAGTTATTTGTACAAATTATAAATAACAATAATACAACAACAATAACAATAACAATAACAATAATAATAATAACAATAATAATAATAATAATAATAATAATAATAATAACAATAATAATAATAATACTAATAATAATAATAATAATAATAATAATAAAGAAAGAGAAGAAGAAGAAGATGATGAGAACTTGGAGATGGAAAATTAATGTAAAGATTAAACAATAATAATAACAAATGTCAAGGTTAGAGGTTCCACCAATGGTATATCAAACAAGTATAGTATAAACTCTTATTATTGAATTGGAAACCACACACAAAGGAGGTTCCAATCAGATTATATATTGTTAACATGATTACATTAGTCATCTTATTCAATTAATGCTAATACTTGTAAATTTCGTCAAGCATTCATGATTATAACTTATGTTAACAACAAATCAAGTTCCTTTCATAGCTCAGGTGTCGGTTATACCATACATTATGGGCTATGAAAGTGCCAAGCATTTGTTGTACCAAGTGTTATACAACATAAATCAAGATTAATCATTTAACAAGCAAAGTATTAAAGAGTAAACAAGATAACAAATATAAAACATGTTAGTATCAAACATTAAAGTCCATATTAAGTTTACATTATACTTATTCTTATATTAAAGTCCATATTAAGTTTGCATTATACTTATTCTTACACCATTAGTATAACCTTTTCACCTTGACATAACTAACTTAGCTAGACATAATGAAAGAAAGCAAAATAGATAAACAAAATAAGAACATAAAAGTTAACTAAGTAAAGGAAAGGAAATGAAAGGCATAAACTTGATATTAATGAAAGTAAAGCATAAACATTACAAAAAATACAAAGAGAGAAAGGAAGAGCATGATCTTGATCTGGAAACCAAGATGCCTAAATGCATGGCAAATGCCTCCTTTTATAGGCCAAAATTGGGAACTAGTGATTTGATGACTAATTGATAAGTGGGTGGCCAACTTTTGACTTGGTGACAATCCTTATCTTCTCTTGTCTGCCCAAAACGTCATTGATAACGTCAAAATTGGAGCCAGTTACAAACATAAAAGTTGTAGACAATTGTCTTAGCTTTCTTGTGTAAAAACTTCAGCTTATTTGGACATCTAGAACTCCAGATATGGCCAAAATACCGAACAGTGCTCGGGCTGGAAGGCAGATTCGGGCTTCTTTGTTGTTGCTACAATTTGGACTTGATAATGGCCTTTTTAGATCTTGGGCTCCATATGAAAGTTGTAGGCCTATGTCTTACCTTTCCATCAATATAAATTGGACCTAAATCTGAGATCTGTAGCTTCAGATATAACCCAATTACCGAGCAGTGTTCCGGTTTGGATTGCACCGTCATCTCTTCTCTAAGTTTGACCATCTCTTTATCCATGCAATTTAAGTTCTTCAAGTCATCAATCAATCCTTTCATTTATGTGATAGACCTGCATTAAAAATAGACATTTACCACAAATTATAGGTATCTTATATTATTAGATACATTATTATAAAACATATTTTAGTTAAGGAGTTATTGATACTTCAAGTGCAAAATGATGATATAAAACCATGATAAAAATGCACTTTTAAGTACTAATCACACCCCTCAACCAGCTTATTACTAGTCCCTAGTAATGAAAGCGTAAAATAGAAAAACAATTTGTATATTCCACAAAGCAAGGTATTCATCATTTAACTTCCATTAGTCTATCCAGATAAACAAACTCTCATTAAATTTATATATCTGCTCAATACCTCTTAACAAGATATTAATAAACCTTTCTTTTGTGCTCAATGTATCCATAAACCTTTCTTTTGTGCTCAGTATATTAACACATAATTATGGGGCTTTTCTTGGAAGAAAACAAAATTTTTGTTCTAATATTTAAGGTTAACTTCCTTGGGTTGGGATTATTATTTTTGTCTTCTTTTTTTTTTCTTTTTTTTTAAAAAATATATATACATATAATTTAAAAACACCATGCATCTTTAACCCATGTAACGAGCTTTCGGCTAATGACTCCCAGACCAGTTGGTCTTAGGGTATTAGGTGTTAAGACACCCCTACGAGCTTAGTAACTCGGGTCGCAGATACTGATATGTAGATAGTGCAATGTTTGATTTCCTTAAGCTTTTCTCCTCAACCCATGTAACAAGCGTTGGGCTAATAGCTCCCAAGTCAGTTGACTTTAGGGTATTAGGTGTTAAAACACCCCTTCGGGCTTAATTGCTTAGGTTAGGGAGGCTACGAAATCAAACTTATCTACATTTTTATTATCTACATTTTTTTTTCTTTTTTTTCTTTTTTTTTTCTTTTTTTTTCATGTTTTTTTTTTAATTATATACAATCCCTTTCCCTTAGTTGTTACCTTTAACAAAAGAACATAAATAATGTAATAATCCAATATGCAACCCACAATCATATGTTAAAGTGTGTGTGTGTAAATTAAGGTTTAAAAATACATGTTAAATAAGTATATGAGCAGAATTAAGTGGTAACAATACGAGAGTTTGTAAACCTGAATATTTCAGGAAGTATTATAATAGACCTTGTTAAGAATGGTTACTAAGATGCGTCTCAAGAGTTACTTTAACAAAAGAACTCCTTTACTCTGCCATCCTAGTAACAACAATTATGCACATGCTTTATGAAATGAAAAACAATTTTTTTTTATCAACTACTACCCTCTCCCCCCAACCAAAACGAGACATTGTCCTCAATGTTCTAAGGTAGAAAGATAGAGTATAGAAGATATCACCTGAAATAACGAACACTGACAAAACCTGAAACACACTAAAACAAAAATAAGAAATAACAAAACACAATAATAAAACCAAAAGACACAAAAATTCACAAATGAAGGCTCAAATCCAATCTAAGCTTTTTACGGCTTCCCGTAGATGACCAATTTATGCGACTCATGGAAGGATCAATCACAGGAATGAAAGATTGTAGTTGGTCAATCAATTGTTCAGCAGTAGTAGCAGAGATTATGATTTGTCGTGCAGAAGATGTTAAAAATTCCTGTTCCACAGCATGATCAAGAAAAGACAACAACTTATCATAATAACCATTAACATTTAACAAACCTATGGGTTTATGGTGAATGTGCAATTGAGCCCAAGAGGAAATATGAAAGATCTCTTCCAATGTGCCTAGACCACCTGGTAAAGCAATAAAGGCATCAGCATGGTTAAACATTGCATTCATTCGAGCTGACATTGTGGAGACCTGAAGTTCCTCTCCAATTGTTTTTCCAATGATGTCCCCTTGTGCTAAAGCTTCAGGGACGACCCCCAAAACTTGACTACCTCCTAAAAATGCAGCTATTGACACACCTCCCATTAACCCAAGACTGCCTCCCCCATACACTAAATGAATCTTTCTCTCAGCTAGCACCTGACCAAGATGATTTGCTGATTCTAAAAACTCCTTTTCTTTCCCAGGACTAGATCCACCAAAAACACAAATATTTCTTATTTGATGACTTGAGGAACTTGCCATTTCTACACACTTCTGTATTTGTTGAATGTATGGGTTGAGTAGAAATGAAAGGAAGGAAGAAAAGGTTTTATAGATGAGAAATTAGAAAGGCAATCATAACACCTATATGTAGGCCAGCTGGAGTCTCACACACTCTCTCTCTCTTTTTATTTATTTATTTATTTACTTTAAAAAAAGCATGTGTATGTACAGGTAGTTGTGATTGTGGCTCACATCTTCCCTTGGTTTTACGTCCAAGAACGGCTTAAACGCCCTCTATGGGTCGGGGATAGGCTTCCCATCCAGTTTTCTTAAAAACTGGCAAACAGGGTCTTTTTTAGTCAGATTCCCAAGACTAAGTCGATCATGTTCTTTATGAAATAGTGGCCATAAATCATGAATTACATGATGCACATCTCCAATAGGATGCGTCTCAAGAGTCAATAGAAGATTATCTAAAGACTCCTTACTCAGGCCATCCTTAATGAATTGTATTTTATCTTCACGGTTTATAGATACCATTCCTAAAGAACGACATTGTGTATTACAAGTCCATCTAGCACATCGATGACAGACTTCTAGTCGTTTTGCACGACGTTTCTTTGAAAAAGTGCTTTTACCTGTTCCAGACATGTGTGAAATGAAAAAGTTAGAGGACTCACCTGATAATCGGACCTTTGCTTCAATCAACCAGCGAATATCTTTAGGAATTCCATGATTCATTAACAATCTCAATCTTGCACATCTAGCAAGGTAAATTTTTGTAATCGCATTCTGAGGCAGAGTAGGAAAATACTTTTTTAATTTTTAAAGATTAGTGTCCATTTTCAAATGAGAATTAGAAGAGAGATTCAAAGAATTGCACAAATATATACACAAATATCAGTTATTGTGGGAAACTAAAAGAACCGACTTAAGTCACGGAGTACCGTTGTCCTCCATTTGACCGGGGTGAGAGAAACTTGCAAAAATCACTCAAAAAGAAACAAAAATAAAATAAAATAAAATCAATCTTTATATACAGGATCACCCAATTCAATAGAGTTATGTTCAACTGAAAAATTGTCAAAGTAAACTTTCAGACGATGTCCATTTACCTTGAAAACATTGCCATTCTTTGGATTCTCGATGTCATAGGCCTCATATGGATACACATGTTTCACAATAAAAGGATCGCTCCATCTTGATCTTAATTTTCCAGGAAATAAATGCAGTCGAGAATTATAAAGCAAGACTTTTTGACCAACATTGAAGGTTTTTCTTTGTATTTTCTTGTCATGAAACTCTTTAATTCTTGCTTTATGAATTCTTGAATTTTCATATGCATCATTTCTTATTTCCTTAAGCTCATTTATTTGTAATTTTCGCAGTTGACTAGCATCATCCAGATTTGAATTGAAAGCTTTAATAGCCCAATAAGCTTTATGTTCAAGTTCCACAGGCAAGTGACAAGGTTTTCCATAGACTAGTCTATAAGGTGACTTACCTAATGATGTTTTATAAGCAGTTCGATAAGCCCAAAGTGCATCATTAAGTCTTAAAGACCAGTCTTTCCTATTAGGGTTCACTGTTTTCTCCAAACTATGTTTGATCTCCCTATTAGCAAGCTCTACTTGTCCACTTGTTTGAGGGTGATAAGGGGTGGCAACTTTGTGTGTGATTCCATATTTCTTCATTAAAGACTCAAATGGCTTGTTGCAGAAATGTGTTCCACCATCACTTATTATGGCTCGAGGGACTCCAAATCAACTCAAAATATTTTCTTTCAAAAACTTTATCACTGTTTTGTGATCATTGTTTCGACTTGGAATTGCCTCTATCCATTTTGAAACATAATCTACTGCGACTAATATATATAAGAAACCAAATGATGGAGGGAATGGACCCATGAAATCTATACCCCAACAATCAAAGATCTCAATGACAATAATAGGATTTAAAGGCATCATGTGACGTTTTGAAATAGATCCCAACTTTTGACAATTTTCACAAGACTTGCAGAATGCATGTGAGTCTTTGAACATGGTGGGCCAATAAAATCCACTTTGTAAGATTTTTGCAATTGTCTTTCTTGATGAGAAATGGCCCCCACATGCCTCAGAATGACAAAATTTAATGACACTACTTACCTCATTGTCCGGAATGCATCTTCGAAATATTTGATCAGGACAATATTTGAATAAATAAGGATCATCCCAATAAAAGTTCTTCACTTCGTTCAAGAACTTTCTTTTATCTTGGGTACTCCAATGAGCTGGCAATTGTCCTGAAACAAGAAAATTGACAATATTAGCAAACCAAGGCATTGTAGAGACAGAAAGTAAAGATTCATCGGGAAAGTAGTCATCGATTGGTGTGATGTCAGTTTTCGAATCTGTTGTCAATCTTGACAAGTGATCTGCGACAACATTTTCGCTGCCTTTCTTATCTTTGATTGTGATATCAAATTCTTGAAGTAATAAAATCCACTGCACCAATCTAGCCTTAGAATCTTTCTTAGAAAGAAGATATTTCAATGTTGCATGATCACTAAAAACAACAACAGGTGAGCCAACAAAATAAGATCTGAATTTTTCACATGCAAATACTACTGCAAGTAATTCTTTTTCAGTGGTGGTATAATTCATTTGAGCACTATTTAAAGTTTTACTTGCATAGTAAATTACATAAGGTTTCTTATCTTTTCTTTGTCCCAAAACAGCACCTACGACATAATCACTAGCATCACACATTATTTCAAAAGGTAATGACCAATCGGGAGGTTGAATGATAGGAGCATAAGTAAGCAAGTTTTTAAGTTTAACAAAGGCTTCTTCACAATGTTCAGTCCATTCAAAAATAGTATCCTTTGTTAGAAGGTTACTTAAAGGCTTAGATATCACACTAAAATCTTTGATGAACCTTCTATAAAAACCAGCATGTCCCAGGAATGATCTAACATCTTTAAGAGATTTTGGTATTGGCAAGTTTGCAATTAACTCGATTTTAGATTTGTCAACCTCAATTCCTTTTGATGAAATAATGTGACAAAGTACAATGTCGTTTGTTACCATAAAATGACATTTTTCCCAATTCAACACAAGATTCTTCTCTTCACACCTGGTCAAAACCTTTTCTAAGTTAGTCAAACAATCATCAAATGAATCGTCAAAAATAGAAAAATCATCCATGAAAATCTCAAGAAAATGTTCAACCATATCACTAAATATACTAAGCATGCATCTTTGAAATGTGGTTGGTGCATTACATAATCCAAAAGGCATCCTTCGATATGCAAAAGTACCAAATGGACATGTGAAAGTAGTCTTTTCTTGATCTTCCAATGCAATTTCAATTTGGTTGTAACCCGAATAGCCATCTAGGAAACAATAAAATTCATGACCTGCAACTCTTTCTAGGATTTGATCCATGAAAGGTAAAGGAAAATGATCTTTTCTAGTCATTGAATTAAGTTTCCTATAGTCAATGCACATGCGCCAACCAGTAACAGTTCTAGTGGGAATTAACTCATTGTTCTCATTTATTATCACAGTGACTCCAGACTTCTTAGGTACAACTTGGGTAGGACTTCCCATTTGCTGTCAGAAATAGGATAAATGATTTCATTATCTAGAAGCTTAATGACTTCATTTTTCACTACTTCTTTCATATTAGGATTTAGCCTTCGTTGCATTTCTCTAGAGGGTTTAGCATTTTCCTCTAAATAAATTCTGTGTGTACAAATCAAAAGACTAATTCCTTTTATATCAGTTATGGTCCATCCTAATGCATTTTTGTGCATTTTCAGAGTTTGTAATAACTTACCTTCTTGATGTGCATTAAGTTTGGAAGAGATTATTACCGGAAAAGTTTCATTTTCTTCTAAAAATGAGTATTTGAGATTGGATGGCAACGACTTCAAATCAGGTTTTGGTGGTTGAACACTTGAAGGTATGGACTTAATTGATCGTGGTGGCAATTCCTCAATTTGTGGCCTCCAATTACTTGTCTTTGATTCTTCCTGAAAATAAATCATTTCCAAATCATTAGATTCATCAATCTCAATTTCATTGGAAGTGGTTGGAAATTGATCATGAATTAATTTTTCAGTAAAGTCCACTTCCTGTAAATCATTATCATCTCTAGGTTGCTTGCAAATGTTGAAAATATTCATCTCCAATGTCATGTTTCCAAATGATAGCTTCATCAGTCCATTCCTACAATTAATCAATGCGTTAGAGGTTGCAAGAAACGGACGTCCTAAAATAACAGGAAATGAATTACATGCTTCAACAGGTTCTGTGTCCAAGACAATAAAATCCACAAGATAAATGAATTTATCGACTTGTACTAACACATCTTCAATTATTCCTCTAGGCACTTTTACAGATCTATCGGCAAGTAAAAGAGATATAGAAGTTGGTTTTAACTCACCTAGATTGAGACTTTGAAAAACTGAATATGGAAGTAAATTCACACTAGCTCCAAGATCAAGTAAGGCTCTTTCAATTTTATGCTCTCCAATAAAGCAGGAAATTGTAGGACAACCAGGGTCTTTATATTTCAAAACATTATTGTTTTGAAGAATGGCACTTACTTGTTCAGCTAGAAAGGCTTTCTTTTTCACATTCAGTTTCCTCTTCACAGTGCATAGATCTTTCAAAAATTTAGCATAGGAAGGAACCTGTTTAATAGCATCCAGCAAAGGTATATTGATCCTTACCTGTTTGAAAGTTTCAAAGATTTCAGAGTTGTGATTAACTTTCCTTTGTTTGGTCATGGCTTGAGGAAATGGAAGTGCTGGCGGTGAATCAGTCGTTTCTTTGCAATTTTCAGATTCATCCCCTTCCTTACCCTTAGAGATTGACTCATCATCTTTCTCATAAGGTTCAAGAGAGGGTTTTTCAATAACCTTACCACTGCGCAGAGTAGTGACTGATTTGATTTGATCCATATGCTGGCTTCCGGAACTACTTGCATTTGCATTGTATGGCCCCTTGGGATTTTATTGCGATTGAGATGGAAACTTACCTTTCTCTTGGAAACTGAGAGCAGATGTTAATTTAGCAAGAGTATCTTTAAAATCTGTCATGTTTTGAGCAAGTTGAGTATTGATTGTCTCTTGCTTTTTAATGAATGCATGCAATGTTTCCTCAAGATTTCTTCTAAGAGGTGGAGCATAAGGAGGTGCATATCCATGAGAATTTTGGAAATTGTGGTGTGCTTGAAATGGTGGTTGTGAAGTTTGTGCATTGTTGTTCTCACTCTTCCAACTAAAATTTGGGTGATTTCTCCAACCAGGGTTGTATGTTTGTGAGTATGGGTTATGGTTGGCCCTTTAGAAACTGTTTAAAGCATGAGCTTGTTCATGGAGACATTCTTTAAAAGAAGGCAAGGTTTTCAACAGATTTAAATTGACCACTCTTTTTCAATTCTAGTGCCTCGACTTTTCTAGCTAAAGATGCAAACTTGGCTTGAAGGTCATGATCTTCCCTAAGGTTGTACATACCTCCACTAGATGTATGATCTTCCCTAAGGTTGTACATAACTTGGCTTGAAGGTCATGATCTTCCCTAAGGTTGTACATGCCTCCACTAGATGTGTGAGGTTGAGTTTTACTCGGTGCCTCATAAGTACCCGCAGTGTCCCAATTTTGAGCATTTTTAGCTAACAAGTCTAAGTACTCCATTGCTTCATCAAGGTCTTTATCTTCAAAAGTTCCATTGCACATCAATTCAACCATTTGCCTATCTTTAGGTGTTAACCCTTCATAGAAATGTGAAACCAATCTCCATGTTTCAAAACCAAACCAATCTCCATATTTCAAAACCATGATGAGGGCAAGTACTAAGCAAGTCTCGATACCTATCCCAACATTTGTAAAATGTTTCTCCTGGTTTTTGAGTGAAAGTGGTGATTTGTCTCTTGAAAGAGTTTGTTCTATGAGATGGTTTGAAAGAATTTGTTCTATGAGATGGGAAAAACTTCTTTAAAAACTGTTGTTGCATTTCATCCCAAGCACGAATGGATCCTGGTCTTAAATTTTGTAGCCATGTTTTAGCTTTATCTTTTAATGAAAAAGGAAAAAGCTTTAATCTGATGGTGTTCATGCTACAATTTAAATTATTATATGTGTTGCAGACCTCCTCAAATTCCCTTAAATGCAAGTATGGATTTTCTAAATCTAAGCCATGAAAAGAAGGTAAAAGTTGAATAATACCTTGTTTAAAATTAAAATGAGATGCATCGGGAGGAAAAACTATGCATGATGGTGCACTTGTTCTTGTGGGATTCATGTGGCCTCTAAGTGTTCTAGCACGATTATTCTCATTATTTTCATTATGAAGTGATTGATTTTCTTCTTCGGCCATATTTTCTAAAAATGATGAGGATACCCTACAAAGTCTACCACTTCATGTACGTGACCACACTTTCATGCACGTGTAGGAATAGAATAAAAAGATGAAGAAAACAAAAGAAGAAGAAACACGAGAAAAGAAACAAAGTTATATACAAGAAAAGTGAAAGGAGAAAATAAAATAACTATTATAATTTATACAAAACTTACCTCCCCGGCAACGGCGCCAAAAACTTGACACGACTAAAAGATTGATGCTTCTCCCAAGTGCAGGAGTGTCGAAGTAATAAATAACCCGGCAAGACCGGGGTCGAACCACAGGGAGGTTATTTGTACAAATTATAAATAACAATAATACAACAACAACAACAACAACAACAACAACAACAACAATAATAATAATAATAATAATAATAGTAATAGTAGTAATAATAGTAGTAGTAATAATAATAATAATAATAATAAAGAAAGAGAAGAAGAAGAAGATGATGAGAACTTGGAGATGGAAAATTAATGTAAGGATTAAACAATAATAATAACAAATGTCAAGGTTAGAGGTTCCACTAATGGTATATCAAACAAATATAGTATAAACTCTTATTATTGAATTGGAAACCACACACAAAGGAGGTTCCAATCAGATTATATATTGTTAACATGATTACATTAGTCATCTTATTCAATTAATGCTAATACTTGTAAATCTCGTCAAGCATTCATGATTATAACTTATGTTAACAACAAATCAAGTTCCTTTCATAGCTCAGGTGTCGGTTATACCATACATTATGGGCTATGAAAGTGCCAAGCATTTGTTGTACCAAGTGTTATACAACATAAATCAAGATTAGTCATTTAACAAGCAAAGTATTAAAGAGTAAACAATAAGCAAAGTATTAAAGAGTGAGCAAGATAACAAATACAAAACATGTTAGTCTCAAACATTAAAGTCCATATTAAGTTTACATTATACTTATTCTTACACCATTAGTGTAACATTTTCACCTTGACATAACTAACTAAGCTAGACATAATGAAAGAAAGCAAAATAGATAAAAAAAATAAGAACATAAAAGTTAACTAAGTAGAGGAAAGGAAATGAAAGGCATAACCTTAATATTAATGAAAGCAAAGCATAAACATTACAAAAAATACAAAGAGAGAAAGGAAGAGCATGATCTTGATCTGGAAAACAAGATGCCTAAATGAATGGCAAATGCCTCCTTTTATAGGCCAAAATTGGGAACTATTGATTTGATGACTAATTGATAAGTGGGTGGCCAACTTTTGACTTGGTGATAATCTTTATCTTCTCTTGTCTGCCTAAAACATCATTGATAACGTCAAAATTAGAGCTAGTTGCAAACATGAAAGTTGTAGACAATTGTCTCAGCTTTCTTATGTAAAATATTCAGCTCATTTGGACTTCTAGAACTCCAGATATGGCCAAAATACTGAATAGTGCTCGGGCTGGAAGACAGATTCGGGCTTCTTTGTTGTTGCTACAATTTAGACTTGAAAATGGCCTTTTTAGATCTTGGGCTCCATATGAAAGTTGTAGGTCTATGTCTTACCTTTCTATCCATATAAATTGGAACTAAATCTAAGATATATAGCTCTAGATATGACCGAATTACCGAACAGTGTTCCGGTTTGGATTGCACCGACATCTCTTTCCTAAGTTTGGTCATCTCTTTATCCTTGCAATTTAAGTTCTTAAAGTCATCAATCAATCCTTTCATTTATGTGATAGGCCTGCATTTAAAATGAACATTTACCACAAATTAAAAGTATCTTATATTATTAGATATATTATTATAAAACATGCTTTGGTTAAGGAGTTATTGATACTTCAAGTGCAAAATGATGATATAAAACCATGATAAAAATGCACTTTTAAGTACTAATCACACCCCCCAACCAGCTTATTACTAGTCCCTAGTAATCAAAGCGTAAAATAGAAAAACAATTTGCAAATTCCACGATGTGCATCAAGCAATTCATGATTTATAGCCCCATTTTCATAAAGAACATGATCAAATTAATCTTGGTAATTTGACTAAAAAAGACCTTGTTTCTCAGTTTAAAAAAAAACTAGATAGGAAGCTTATCCCCGACCTATAGAGGGTATTTAAGCCATTCTTGGACGTAAAACCAAGGGAAGATATGAGCCACAATCACAATTACGATTTGAGTCTTACTTTGTAAAAATTTGTGTCTTTTGGTTTTATTAATAAAGCATAATATTTATGTTTTGTTGTTTCTTATATTTGTTTAAATGTGTTTCAAGTTTGTCAATAGTCACTGTTTCAGGTGATGTCTTCTGTACTCTATCTTTCTACCTTAGAATATTAAGGACAATGTCTCATTTTGGTTAGGGGAGAGGGTAATAGTTGATATTAAAAAAACAAAACTAACTGTGTTTTCTATTTCATAAATAATTTGCAAAACTGTTGTTACTAAGATGACAGTGTAAGTAGGAATTTTATTGATTCTTGAGATGTATCTTGGTAAATATTTTTTAATGGTTATTTGCAATATTCATAACAAGGTCTATCAGAATACTTATTGAAATATTTAGGTTTACAAACTCTCAAATTGTTATCACTTAATTCTGCTCATATACTCATTTAACAAGTATTCTTAAACCTTGATTTTCACACACACACTTTAACATTTGATTATAGGTTGTATATTGGATTATTGCATTTAACAACTAAGAGAAATGGATAGTATATATATAAATTGTAGATAAAAAAAACAAAAATAAAAAAAATGATAATAAAAATATAGATAAGTTTGGTTTCGTAGCCTCCTTAACCTAATTAATTAAGCCTGAAAGGGTGTTTTAACACCTAATACCCTAAAATCAACTGATTTGGAAGCTATTGGCCCAACGCTTATTACATAGGTTGAGGAAAAAAGTTTAAGGGAATCAAGCATTGCACTATCTACGTATCAGTATCTACAACCCAAGTTACTAAGCTCGTAGGGGTGTTTCAACACATAATGTCCTCAGACCAACTAATCTGAGAGTCATTAGTTGAATGCTAGTTACATGTGTTAAAGATGCATTGTGTTTTAAGTTACATGTATATATATTAAAAAAAAAAGAAAAAAATCCCAACCCAAGGAAGTTAACCTTAAACATTAGAACAAGAATTTTGTTTTCTTCCGAGTAAAGCCCCCTAACTATGTGTTGATATATTAAGCATAAAAGAAAGGTTTATTAATATCTTGTTTAAGAGGTATTGAACAGATGTATAAATTTAATGAGAGTTTGTTTATCTAGATAGATTAATAAAAGTTGAATGATGAATGCCTTTGTGAAATTTGCAAATTGTTTATCTATTTTAATACTTTGATTACTAGGGACTAGTAATAAGCTGTTAGAAAGTGTGTTAGTATTTAAAAATATGTTTTTATCAAGGTCATATATCATCATTTTGCACTTGAAGTGTCAATAACTCTTTAACTAAAATATGTTTTATAATAACAAGTCTGATACCATAAGGTACCTTTAATTTATGATAAATGTTCATTTTAAATGCAGGTATATCTCACAATTCAAAGGATTGATTGTTGTGATTAACTATTAAAAGTGAAAGGACAAAGAAAAGGCTAAGCTTAGAAAGAAGATGTCAATTTAATTCAAATTCAAACACTGTTCAGTCATTGGATTATATTTAGAGCTATGAATCTTAGATTTTAGTTTGATTTATATGGTTAAAAACATAAGAAATAGCCATACAATGTTTATGAATAATAAAAGACCTAAATCTGCCATTTTCAAATTCAAAGTTTGGCCACAAAAAAGAAGTCAAAATATGTCCTGCAATCCAACTCAAACACTGCTCAGAATTTTACCCATAACTAGAGTTCTAGAAGGTAAAATAAAGTGAAATTTAGTAGGTGAAAGGATAAGACAATTTCCAACAACTTTCATAAAAAAGACCTACTCAAATTATGATGTTAGCAATGACATTTCATTCAGACAAGAGCTTGAGGGCTATCTACCATATCCACCAGAAGCACTATTAAGTATTTTAGACATATCTTGAGCTTTAGTGATTAAAATGCTTTGAAATTTGATGGGTGGAAGGATGCGACAATTTCCAATAACTTTCATACAGAATAATTTGTCAAATTCTAATTGCATCAATGTCATTTCATCTAACCAAAATGCTTGAGTGCTACTGTCCACCAAGTCCACTGAATCAATAGTTGGCCACTATATCAATAATCAATCACTAAATGAATATTTCTAAATTTTAGCCTATAAAATGAAGCATTTTCTATTCATTTAGGTATTTTAGTTTTCAGATAAAAAAATTTTAGGCTTTCACAGTTTTGGTTTGTATATTCATAATGATAATATGAGCGTTTTAGGGCGCCTTTAAGATATCTTTTCAGATACTACTACACAATTACAACCCGTCTTTGCTCAATGGATATAAAGCATGCATGCTTTAGCACCCGATACAATGGCAAGCACCAGTTTAACTTAGGGGGGTGATGATTTAGTGGCAATGGATTGGCAATGGTTGCTTTATTACCTATTCCACTAAGAACCACGAATTTCTTTTTTGGTATATTTATGCATTTATGATTCATGTGACGGTATTGATACTCCTAAAAGAAGTTCTATTTGCCCATAGCTCTCGTTTGATATTGAATAAAGCGAATCTTGGTTTTCATTTCCTAACCTAAAAGATGGGGGACAAAGTATTCGTTTAGGATCATATTTTTACTCTTTCTCTTTATATTTTTTTAATGCTTAAGTTTTGCTTTTATTAATCTCTTATTCATGCTTTCCATTTCCTTTATTATACTTAGTTAACTTATATCATGTTTATGTTTTTATATTGTTTATTTATGTTTTTCTTCTTTATAATGTTTAACTAAGTTTATCATATTAAGGTGAAAATGTTTCACTAATGGTGTTAGGATAAGTATAATATAAGCTCAATATGAACTTCAATACTTATATCTTAAACAATTTACTATTAACATGTCTTATTATTTTTTTCTTATTAATTCTTAATACCATCTTGTAAAATGGTTAATCTAGATTTGTGTTGTATAGCACTTGATACATCAAATACTTGATCCTTCATAGTCTTCAGCCGACATCATTGTTATGAGAGGAACTTGATTTGTTGTCAACATAAGTTAGCATCATGAATACTTGATAGTGTTTATAAGTATGATGTTACGTAAATAAGATGATTAATATGATCATGTGATAATTTATAAATAATTTATACTTTACTTATCTCTAATACTATTAGTGCATCTTCTAACCTTGACATTCTTTGTCAAATTTAAAAATGAATTTTTTAAAGATCATGTTTAGAATACCTTATCCGGTACAAATTAAGATTTTGATCTTCAACCAATTGAAGATTTTCAACTCCCTCCTTTCTTTTTTTCTTGTTCATTTTCTCAGCAATCCTTTGCTCTCAAGTGTTTATTCTATCTATAAGCTCTTAATCTTGGACGGGTTCTTGAAATTTTAGTGTTTCTCTCTTGATTTCTCAAAAATGGGTATAAAACTCCCTATCTTCTCTCTTTATGGTTCCCATAGATTTTTTGGGTGAAGAGAGAGTATTTATACTTTATATTTTCCTTTATTTGCATTTAGGCCCCCCGTTTTCCTTTAAATGTATTATTCTCTTCAATTAAATCCAACTCTCAATAGTACCGGGTTTATTATAATGTCGAATTATTTCCCCTAGAAATTTATATTAATTTTTTTTTGAATTTTTATTTATTTATTATATATAATTTTTCTTTTCTCGAGGTTTACATTCTCCCCTCTTAATAAAAAATTTTTCCTCGAAATTTAAGTGATGTACCTGAGTTTATAAACAAGTCAGGGAATTTTTGTCTCATTTCTAATTCTCTCCCCCATGTTTCTTCCTCGACTTATGAGCTTCCCCATAAGAGTCTAACGATGGTAACTTTCTTATTACGAAGTTCTTTCTCTCCCCAATCGAGTATCTTTATCGGTCTTACCTCAAGTGTTAAGTCTTCTTTTACCTCCACTAACACTTGAGGTAACACTCTTGAAGGGTCTATATTGGTTTTTTACAACAAAGAAACATGGAATACATTGTGAACCTTGACCAACTGTGAGGGTAAGTTTATTTCAAATGCTATAGGTCCCATATATTTTTGGATTTGAAATGGTCCAATGAACCTCAGAGCTAACTTCATTTTCATGCCGAATCTCAGCATGTGCTTCCATAGAGCTACCTTCAGAAATACTTTATCTCTAGGACAAAATTTAAGTGGTTTTCTTTGAATATCTGCATACTTCTTCTGTCTATCCTAAGCAACCTTTATTCGATCCTTAATAATCCTCACTTTTTTAGTAGTGATTTGTACTAATTCTGCCCCATACAACTTTTTGTCCCCAACTTCTTCCTAACACAAGGGTGTCCTACACTTTTTTCCATAAAGAGCTTTAAATGGGGTCATTCCAATTATTGCCTGATAGCTGTTGTTATATGTGAATTTTACTAATGATAGGTGCTCTTCCCAGTTTCCGCTAAATTCCAAAGCACATGCCCTTAGTAAATCCTTTAAGATCTGAATAATTCTCTCAGATTGGCCATCAGTTTGTGGATGAAAGGCAGTACTGATACTCAAATTTATTTCCAAGGCATGTTGTATGCTTGGCCAGAGATGTGAAGTAAATCTTAGGTCTCGGTCTGAAACAATAGATATTGGGACTCCATGAAGCCTTACAACTTCATTCATATAAATCTTAGCCAACTTGTCAACTGGATCTGTCATCTTTACTGGTAGGAAAAGGGTAGACTTAGTTAGTCGATCCATAATAACCCAGATTGCATCATTTCCCCTCTTTCCTCTGGTTAGTCCCAACACAAAGCCCATTATGACCATCTCCCACTTCCACTCAAGGATTGGTAATGCTTGTAACAGCCTTGCCGGTTTTCGGTGTTCTACTTTTACTTGTTGGCAAATACTACACTTTGTCATATAACCAGCAACTTCTTTTCTCATATTTGGCCACCAGTAGTACTTCTTCATATCTGGGTACATCTTAGTACTACCTGGATGTACAATGAACTTAGACTCATGAGCTTTTCATAGTAACTTTTGTTTAAGGACTTTGTTGTTAGGCATATACATATATTGCCCCAACATCACTATTCCATCATCACCCATTCAAAAAAGAGTTTCACCCCTTGATTCCAGTTTGATTCTCACTTTTAACACCTCATCATCATGCTGTTGTGCCTCTAATATTTGCTCTTGATATCCTGACTTCACTATTAGTTGAGCCATTAAGGATCCTTCCAGACTCACACCTAATATTGCCCCTAATCTCTTTAGCTTAATCATGGTTTCCTCATTCCAAGTCGTTGGTAATCACCTTGTCTTTACGGCTGAGAGCATCCGCGACTACATTCTCTTTTTCGAGATGATAATCTTTAATACATTCATAGTCTTTAATTAATTCTACCCATCTCTATTGTCGCATATTCAACTCCTTCTGCAACATCAGATATTTAAGACTCTTATGATCTGTGAAAATTTAGACTCGGGATCCGTATAAGTAGTGCCTCCATACTCGTAAAGCAAAAACCACTACTGCCAATTCTAAGTCGTGAACAAGGTAGTTGACTTCATAAGTCTTCAGTTGTCTCGATGCATAGGCAACTACTTTTCTATGCTGTATTAGAACACAACCTAGTCCTTTTCTTGAGCCATCACTATAGACTACAAAGCCTTTTATTTCGGATGGAAGGATTAGTATGGGTGTAGTAGTAAGCCTTCTTTTTAATTCTTGAAAGCTCTCATCACACTCTTTTGACCACTCCCATCTTATGTTCTTCCTGATGAGTCGTGTTAATGGAGTTGCTATCATTGAAAACCCTTCGATAAATCTTTTATAATACCCTGCTAATCCAAGAAAATTATGAATTTCAATTACCATAGTAGGCCTTTCCCATCTTAAAACTGCTTCCACCTT
>NW_011500418.1:104901-163595 GCF_000495115.2 Populus euphratica
TAATAATAATAATAATAATAATAATAAAGAAAAAGAAGGAGAAGAAGAAGAAGAAGATGAGAACTTTGAGATGGAATATTAATGTAACGATTAAACAATGATAATAACAAATGTCAAGGTTAGAGGTTCCACTAATGGTATATCAAACAAGTATAGTATAAACTCTTATTATTGAATTGGAAACCACACACAAAGGAGGTTCCAATCAGATTATATATTGTTAACATGATTACATTAGTCATCTTATTCAATTAATGCTAATACTTGTAAATCTCGTCAAGCATTCATGATTATAACTTATGTTAACAATAAATCAAGTTCCTTTCATAGCTCAGGTGTCGGTTATACCATACATTATGGGCTATGAAAGTGCCAAGCATTTGTTGTACCAAGTGTTATACAACATAAATCAAGATTAGTTATTTAACAAGCAAAGTATTAAAGAGTGAACAAGATAACAAATATAAAACATGTTAGTATCAAACATTAAAGTCCATATTAAGTTTACATTATACTTATTCTTACACCATTAGTGTAACCTTTTCACCTTGACATAATTAACTTAGCTAGACATAATGAAAGAAAGCAAAATAGATAAACAAAATAAGAACATAAAAGTTAACTAAGTAAAGGAAAGGAAATGAAAGGCATAAACTTAATATTAATGAAAACAAAGCATAAAAAATACAAAGAGAGAAAGGAAGAGCATGATCTTGATCTGAACACCAAGATGCCTAAATGCATGGCAAATGCCTCCTTTTATAGGCCAAAAATGGGAACTATTGATTTGATGACTAATTGATAAGTGGGTGGCCAACTTTTGACTTGGTGACAATCTTTATCTTCTCTTGTCTGCCCAAAACGTCATTGATAACGTCCAAATTGGAGCCAGTTGTAAACATGAAAGTTGTAGGCAATTGTCTCAGCTTTCTTGTGTAAAAACTTCAGCTCATTTGGACTTCTAGAACTCTAGATATGGCCAAAATACCGAACAGTGCTCGGGCTGGAAGACAGATTCGGGCTTCTTTGTTGTTGCTACAATTTGGACTTGATAATGGCCTTTTTAGATCTTGGGCTCCATATGAAAGTTGTAGGCCTATGTCTTACCTTTCCATCCATATAAATTGGACCTAAATCTGAGATCTGTAGCTCTAGATATGACCCAATTACCGAACAGTGTTCCGGTTTGGATTGCTCCGACATCTCTTTTCTAAGTTTGGCCTGCATTAAAAATAGACATTTACCATAAATTATAGGTATCTTATATTATTAGATACATTATTATAAAACATATTTTAGTTAAGGAGTTATTGATACTTCAAGTGCAAAATGATGATGTAAAACCATGATAAAAATGCACTTTTAAGTACTAATCAGTTTATACTTTACTTATCTTTAATACTATTAGTGGATCCTCTAACCTTGACATTTATTTTTATCATTGTTTAATCTTCACATTAATCTTATATCTCAAAGCCTCTTTAACTCATCATCACCACCACCATCATCATTGTTATTGTTGTTGTTGTTCTTCTTCTTATTATTATTATTATTTATATAGTTCACCTCTCTGTGGTTTGACCCCGGTCTTGCTGAGTTATTTATTACATTGACACTCCTACACTTGAGATAAAACATCAACTCTTTCATTGTGTCACACATGTACCAACCATCTATGATCTTATATCCATGACCATTTCATGTAGTTGTTCATAATCCATCGAGAGTCACTCTTATTTTTTGGTGAGATGAGTTGTATGTTGTTGCAATGCCACAAACTTCTAAGACTGGGTGCTCGATACCGATTAGGAGCTCCTAATGATTGAGACACTAGGAGTCATCCACAAGTTCTCGGTCATAATATTGAAGAGTCCGTACACTATATTATGACCCAGACTGTAAGGACCAAGTATGACCATAGAAAAAAAAAAACATGAACTTCGACCTCATACACATTCCCTATGGTAAGTTGTAAACTATGAGTATAACCGACCAACAATAATAAGAAGCAGCAAATGACCTGAATGGGTTGAATTCATTTGTACACAGTCCAAGACTCCTATACGTTCTTTAATTCAGCTAACAAGTAACATGTACATTGTTAAAGTTTTTCCATGTTTCACCGTCAGAAGGATGCATCATCACTCAATCCACCACATCATATGATTGGAAAGTATGAATAACCTTTGTAGTCTATGTGTGCTTGGAAAGTATCTAAATTTTTTATATGCTGCAAGAGACTTTCTTATGCCAATCTGGGTTTGTAACGAGTGATTAGTACTTAAAAGTGTATTTTTATCAAGGTTTTATATCATCATTTTGCACTTGAAGTATCAATAACTCCTTAACTAAAGCATGTTTTATAATAATATATCTAATAATATAAGATACCTTTAATTTATGGTAAATGTTCATTTTAAATGCAGCTCTATCACATAAATGAAAGAATTGATTGATGAATTTAAGAACTGAAATTGAAAGGACAAAGAGATGGCCAAACTTAGAGAAGAGATGCCGGCGCAGTCCAAACCGAAATATTGTTCGGTAATTGGGTCATATCTGGAGCTGTAGATCTCAAATTTAGGTCTATTTTATATGGATAGAAAGGTAAGACATAGACCTACAACTTTTATATGGAGCCCAAGACTTGAAAAGTCCATTTTCAAGTCCAAATTGTAGCAACAATAAAGAAGTCTGAATTTGTCTTCCAACCCAAGCACTATTCAGTGTCTGGCCCATATCTGGAGTTCTAGAAGTCCAAATGATCTGAATTTTTTACACGAGAAATCTGAGACAATTTCCTACAACTTTTATGTTCAAGTGGTTCCAATTTTGACATTATCAATGACGTTTTGGGTGGACAAGAGAAGATAAAGATTATCTCCAAGTCAAGAGTTGGTCACCCACTCATTAATAGTTCCCAATTTTGTCCTATAAAATGAGGCATTTGCCATGCATTTAGGCATCTTGGTTTCTAGATCAAGATCATGCTCTTGCTTTCTCTCTTTGTATTTTTTATAATATTTATGCTTTACTTTCATTAATATCAAGTTTATGCATTTCATTTCCTTTCATTTACTTAGTTAACTTTTATCTTATTTATGTTCTTATTTTGTTTATTTATTTTTCTTTCTTTCATTATGTTTAAGTTTATTATGTCAAGGTGAAAAGGTTACATTAATGGTGTAAGAATAAGTATAGTGTAAACTTAATATGGACTTTAATGTTTGATACTAACATGTTTTATATTTGTTATCTTGTTCACTCTTTAATACTTTGCTTGTTAAATGACTAATCTTGATTTATGTTGTATAACACTTGGTACAACAAATGCTTGGCACTTTCATAGCCCATAATGTATGGTATAACCGACACCTGAGCTATGAAAGGAACTTGATTTGTTGTTAACATAAGTTATAATCATGAATGCTTGACAAGATTTACAAGTATTAGCATTAATCGAATAAGATGACTAATGTAATCATGTTAACAATCTATAATCAAATTGAAACCTTCTTTGTGTGTGGTTTCCAATTGAATAATAAGAGTTTATACTATACTTGTTTGACATATCATTAGTGGATCCTCTAACCTTGATATTTATTGTTATCATTGTTTAATCCTTACGTTAATCTTCTATCTCAAAGTTCTCATCAACTTTTCTTCTTCTTCTTCTTCTTCTTTTTCTACTACTACTACTACTACTACTATTAGTATTATTATTGCTACTATTATTGTTGTTGTTGTTATTGTTACTATTGTTGTTGTTTATAATTGTTGTTTATAATTTGTACAATTAACCTCCCTGTGGTTCGACCCCGGTCTTACCGGGTTATTTATTACTTCGACACTCCTGCACTTGAGAGAAGACATAAATCTTTTAGTCGTGTCAACGGGAATGCCCATATGTTATGCACTCGGTTAGCTCGGTATTTTCAAGGTAATATAACATGTAAAAATTTAAACACTTGTCAATTTTCTAGTATCCTAGCATGAGGGTTTTCATTATGGACTTAGTAGCATAGAAGTTATTTTTTAGTCTGTTTCCTTTAAGTAAAATGCTTCTCACTCATTTTATAATTTTGTCATAATTGGCCTCACTCAACCCATATTCTGAATTAATTATAAATATTTATGCAACAACTGATAATTTACTATGATTTGTGCAGCCATCCCATTATGATTCATCAAAATATTTTAAAAGTTCAAAAAACCTGGTCATGTTTGCATTAGGCTCTTCTTTTATGATTGGACATTAACTGTCATTAGCTTGATTAATTCTCATTGCATCCATAACCATATTCATGTAAGGATTATTATTGTCATTTACAACTCCATGCACGTTGCTAGCACTAGAAGTTGACCTGGCAATTCTTTCTACCGTGCTCTCATTACACACAATTAGTTCTCTATGTGCATACCAATACATGTAATCCTACATGAACCCTTTGTGTAGAAGATGCATCGTTACAATATTTGGATGAAGACACTTTTTATTTTTACACCTCCTACATGAACACCTAATACTGCTCTAATATTTCTCAAAATAGATGTTGTGAAATTGATAAAACTATGAACCGCATTACAAATATATCAATTAACAATGTTAAGTAAATAAATTTTCAAAAATATTAGTTTAACTCAAGATTATCCAACTTAATGTCAAACTTCTCTTAAATATTCATTATCTATTATTTATGTCCATACAAATTTGTACGCATTAACTTATGGAAACTACAAATCAGTAATAAAATTGATAAAAATTAAAATGGACCCGTTAAAGAAGCCATTATTTATTTCATCACAACACACTTAAGTCAATAATTAGATATAGCTTTCAACAATTTATAAACAAATAAAATTTTACAAAATCTAAAACAAATAAGTACAAAATTATAAATTCATTCTACATGTTTGAGGAAAAAACAATAAAACAAGTAAAAACTAAAATACAATACATATACTAAAAAAAAAATCAATAATAAAATTGACATTTTAAAATTGTATTAAAATTAAAAAAAAAGATAAATTTACTTACTAAAAATAAAAAATTTGTAATAAATCAGAATATGAATGTTGAGACTAGAAAAGTTTATGTTGAGATGAGGGGGGATTTTGTGGGGGAGCTGGTTGTTGATTTTGTGTCGGGCGGGGGTTTGTATATATACAGAGGGAAGAAGAAGGAGAAATAGGGAAGGGTCAATGTCTGGTCATATATTAAATTTACCGATGGAATTATCAAAGAATTATTTCGTTGTCACTTAGTTAGAAATGTTGTCAATGTTGTGGACACATCACTGTACGGATATCTCGGTTTGAATCAGATAATAATTTTATTAGTAAAATTATCCACAAAAACTTACATGTCATCGCATATTTTTTTTTTTGTTCTTTATATTCTACTTAGGATTCACTTGATATATATCAATGGATTATTTCTGTCTGTATATATCAATGATTTTAGTGATGAAAAAAGTTTTATTGGTAAATATCATTACAAAATATCGATGAAAAATAACCATCAATGATTCTATTTTTATTTGTTGAATTTCTGGTAATGAATTTACTCTCATGTTTTCTTTCAATATAAAGATAGATAAATGAACGGGTGGAGAGAGAAGGGTCAAATGTTTAGTTTTCATATGACTGGCATGTGAGAAGTTATATTTATATAGAGGTAGTTTTGTCCTTTCCCTTTCTTACTAATAAAAATATAAAATTCATGGTAAGAGGATGCTAACTGTAATAATTGAAAAGTTAAGATATCAGGTGTTACCACATCAAACATACAACAAGACGTTCAATGTAATTTACCCATTATTCAACCAATGATATTTGTTTATTTACTATAAAAAAATTATAAACTTACCTTTTTTGTTATGCTTTAAAACACATAATGCTTGCCTTTGGTTTTAATTGGTTTAGAAAACACCTCGCTAAGAATGTCATTGGCATCATTAGTCATTTCATTTGCATGACAAAGAAGAACACTGGAGTTTATCATGGATCAAGAGGCAAGTTCTTGGCAAAGGAAGAGTTCTTGAATTTCAAGCAATTATAAACTGAATTGTTGTTTCTTCGCAAAGTAATTAATAATTAGGCAAAGCAATGACTTCGCACTAATATATCGTTTCTCATGATCCAAAAGTCTTTTATTTCCTTCAATTGACATCCTTTGATCATTCCTTTTTCTATTTTAAATAATAAAAAATAATTTAAACTATGGGATTATTTAAACGTAATTGAAATAAAGAAATTGATAAACAAAGTCATCTTCACCTTCTTAGATGTCCAATCCGCAGCTGTACAGTTGCCCTCCAGTCCACACGTTCTGGCAATAGCCTTGCACTCAAGACGCCGTGGGAATGATCGTCCTAAAAGGTCTTTCTCTTTCAGCATCAACAAGGGAGAATCAATCCTGATTTGATCTGTTCTTGACCGCCAAGTCTTCGGAGCTGAAGGTTCAGTTGCAAATATTTCCACACGAGTGAGCGTTGGAAACAAGGCAGTACTAATTTCCAAAATTGACATTTTCGCAGGAAGTCTTTGTGATTCATGCTTTAATTAAAAAATTTTATTTATTTATGTGAGTGTTCGGGTCAACTTATACATACCACGACTAATTCCATGGCTCACTGAACATCTTGCAAGCCCAATAAACATATAAAATACCGCCAAGGTGACAGGCGTGCACAGTGAGGTTCGAATCCGGGAGCAGAGAAAAGAAACAAGTCCCTCACACCGCTGAGTAAACACCTCAAGTGCAAATAATGTAACTTCTAATTAGAAGTTTCTTTATATCCCGTGTGATAGTAACCAGATTTTATTGATATCAATACATAATGTAAAAATAAATTAGGAATACAATAATATTGATTTTTTATCAAAAATAAATTTTAAAAAATAAAAAACATAAAAATACTATTTTGATATATTTTTAAATAAAAAATATTTTAAAAAACAATATTTAACATATTAACAGGCTCTTAGAATAGGAAACGATAATATTGAATTCCTAAACTAGTTAAATATTGTTTCAGGGGTTGCTAATTTTTCTTAAATTAACTAATCCTTTTATATTAAAAGTAATTAAATAGTTATTTAACAAATTTTGATCATGCTTATTTCAATAATTTATTTTTTAAATACATTTCTTGGTTATCAATCTTTCAATTGATATACTTTGATTTTTCCTTCTTTTTCTATTTTAAATAAAAAATTAAGTTAACTATGAGATTACGTAAACAAATAATTAAAAAATATATATGTTGTAAAGAATAAAGATTGTAAACTCTTTATCTAAGTGATTCAGTGAGTATTTGCAACCCTTGAACTTTGTTTTTTTGATAGAGTGAAGGGCTTGAAAAGTTATTTTCTTCTTATAGTAATAATAAAAGGATAAATATTTCTTGCACAATATTAAGAGAGAAATAAATATATATATATATCTCTTGCATAATATTAATAAAGGATAAATATCCGTTACAAAATATTAATGGTTATGAAAACATGATATGTCTTTAGAAGACTTTTATACTTCTAAGAATACAGGAAGATGTTACTTAAACTGATGAATTAATCTCAACTATTAAACAAGATGTTGACATTAAAAAGTTGATTTTTCAAATTTAAATTATCAATGATTTGAAATTTATCAAACATGAGTTTGTGCCAACAATATAATGAAAACTCTTGTACTCCTGAAAACAAATATCACTTGCACAACCCTATATTTTTTTATATTAAAAATCATAAAAATAAATAAATAAATAAATAAAACCTTGTAGCCTAACACAAGGCCTGTATTACTAATTAGAACTTTCTTTTTAGCTTTTTTAGTGGTAATTAATTATAAAAGTATCAAATTGACGTTATTTATATGGTTTTTAATGCTTGATGTCATTTTTTATTTTTTTAATATGTTATTTTAATGTATTTTTAATTAAAAAATATTTTAAAAAAATACTCTATACTGCATTATCAAACATATAGTTATTGGTAGGTTTTTGAACAGGAAAGAGTAAGCTATAATCACATCCAGGTACTAAACAATAATTAACTTATAAATCATCAAACATTACATTGGAATGAAACTTTGCTAAAAAAAATAGCAATCCATATGGAATTTAGACCAGACCCACTCAGGATTCTTTAAGTAGGAAGGAATGTTTCTTTTCAACTAGTTAAATAGAATTTTTATAGTAGTGGTTTTAGCAATGGATTATGGTGATGTACACATCTCAATAGCACATCTTAATATTAATAAAAAAACAAATTAAACTTTCTTTTCACATACCTTTTGTTTCAAATGGGGTTCAAGAAATATTCAATTATGCATATTAATTACCCAAAACTGACATTTTTGTTGGGAGTAGATAATATCCCCTAGATTTGATGTGCAACAAGTCTATGTGCTTATAGATACAATTTGAGCTCTTCCTTTGTAATTTTTTTTTTATTTGAGAAAATTCTATCTTTTCAAAAAATATATTTTATGGGATTAGGTAAGTAAGTAAAACTCCGGCTGTTCTGGGCTCTTACAAGAGGTATACGTCCTAACTTAAACTCGAGACCTACTATGTTGATCTCAAATTCTTTACCATCACACCACGCTCTTTAGAGACTTTCTTTACAACTCATCCATAGTAACTACATGTTCTTAGGGACTTCTACCCATTCTCAAAAACTGGATTTTACATATTAATAATTAAAGATTTCCATAGAGCATAGCCAGGAGAAGAAAGTCTCCATATCCATTTAAATAACAATAGAGCCCTGTTTTTTGACATTAGGGAGCCTATGCCAAGATCTTCTTGCTTTTTATCATTACCACACCATAATAAACATGTGATAGGTTTGTTACTTTTTCTAATAGTCATTTATGACCTACAAGTTATCAGATAAGAGATTTGATGAATCCATGTCTAGCTAGGAGAATTGGTTCCACTAGCTCAAGGAGAAGATATCTCTTCAATCCTTTTCTCTAATGGAAACATGCTACTCATTTGTTATTTGTAAAAACTTTAATTTGATATCTTTTTTTTTTATTTTGTGACTATGATACTTGCTTCCTTTTATTATTATTTTTATGTAAAATTGATGAATTAATTATTATTTTGTACATGATTTGATATGATATGAAAATTAAATAATATAAACATGATTAATTATGGGCATAATTAAAAATTTAATTTGATATTTTTGCTTTTGCTTTTGTGGTTATAGTAATCCTATTATTATTTTTTAATTGTAAATTTGGTTAGCTAGTTATTGTTTTTAACATGATTGGATCTAATATGAAAAGTAAATGGTGTAAACATGATTAATTATAGGCACAAATAAAAATTCTCATAAGAATGGTGGTGGAAAGAGCACGTGTGTTTGGGGTTGGGTTTAAAATAGGAGTGCTTGTGTTTGTTCATAATTTCACTAATAGAACTTTTATCCTTGTCAATTGAGGTTATAATGTTATATTAGAAAAATACAATATACAAGTGTTAAAACACTATACTTGAAGGTTCTCATAGTAATTTATTTTTTATTTAATTCATAATTTTTTAATTTTCTTATACAATGTATTTGACATTTAAAATATTATTATAATGGCAAAGGTAGAAGGTCTTGAAGGATAAATTCACCTTTAGTTTAACCTATACATCAAGGAAGGATTTTATAATGAGAAAATAGTGATCGTAAATTTGAGATACATCCATTATGATGATTGGTTATTAAACTTGCTAAAGATTGAATTTATGACAAGGCAACAACTATTTTTATAAAACAAATATGTAACTATAGATATTGGACCCTCAAAAAGGGATATATGTTTTTTTTAATATTAGATTGTTTAAAAATTAAATTTTTTCAATTTATTTTCTATATAGTTATCATAATTTCATGAATTGTTTTTCGATCTTCAATATTGGATCTAATAAAAATAAAGCTTTGTACATTTTTATTTTTTTTATAAAGTTATCCTAGTTTTATAACTTAAATCACTAGTTTAACCTATTAGCCTGGGTTGATATGGGTTGGGGTTTTTTCTTTTATTTAATTTATTTTCGTATCTTATCATTTAACATTGGGTTGGTTGGGCTATCCTGATTTTATGAATTAAGTTACAGGTTTGACAAGTTAATCTATGTTGATTTAGATAGTTTTTTTTTTCTTTTTCAATTTATTTTTTATTTCTTCTTTCAACATTGAGTTCATTAAGAATTGATCTTCATAATTTATTTTGATATGTTTTTATAGGGTTACCATGGTCTCATAAACCAAGTCGTATAATTGACATGTTGATCCGAGCTAATCCAATATCTCATCGTAGGGTGTGTTTGGGATTGTGGTAGCAACAACGTTTCAAAGTGTTTTTAACTTACAAATACATCAAAATAAGGTTTTTTATTTTTTAAAAGTTATTTTGAACATCAGCACATCAAAACAATTTGAAAACAATAAAAAAAATTCATTTTAAGCAAAAAAAATCAAAATTTAAGGGAACGTTGTTTGCACCGTGTTCCTAAACATACCCTTAATATTTAAAAAACAAATATCATCCAATATATTATTGTATCAATATTTAACAAAAGATTTTTTCTAATATGTATCTTATAATAATTTTTATTAAAAAATACATAGCAACGCAGCATGCAGCATAGACAATTGAACCAAGTATTATTATACATAAAGCTAAATAATGTGGGAAAAGTCATGTTCATCAACACTCATTGCACTATGGATTAGAATAGTGCTAAAAGTGGGTATTGTTTATCAAGACTTATTGTACTATGGATTGCAAATTTTAGAGGGGGGCATGATGGGTTGTAGCCCTAGGTATAGACACCTGGCCTAGGTAAAAGCTAAATCACGTGGAAAAAGTTTTGTTCATCAAGACTCATTGCACTATGGATTGAACCAGTGCTAAAAACGAGTATTATTCTTCAAAACTCATTGCACTATAAATGTAGATTTTGGTGGAGGCATGGTGGGCTACAACCCCAAGCATAGACACCTCGCACTAGGCAGACATGCCTGCCATAAAGAGTTCTAATGATTGTAGGGGCGAGGGATTATGCCTAGACATAGACACCTAGCGCTAGAGCTGTCTTACCTAGAAGCAAGGGCAAGACCTACTTGCCAAGGGTCTGCAAACCCACGCGAACAGGTATGCACAACCGCATGCTTAGGGTCAATAGACTAGTGCATTGGCTTTAAAGACCAACACCCTTGGGATCTGCAGTCACTCGGGTCCTCCTCCGGACCAATTCTCATGGGTCAATCGTCCGGACCCAATTCTCTATAGTCTAGCTTGGGTCCGAATACATGACCCAAGAGAGTTGGGTCCTTGTTCGGACCCAACACTTTTAGGTCATGAGTTTAGACCAACTTCTATTAGATACTGACATAGGCCCTACAAAGAACAAAAATGAAAAAAAAAATTGTTATTATTGTTATTATTATCATTAATGATTATTTAAAAAAATTATTATTGTATAGACGAGATTAATATTATTATTAATATGATAGTATTCTAAATATTATTATCTTTATTAAAATTAAAAGTAATAGTATCAAGAATATTATTATTGTATTGTGATATAAATATTATGATTTTTCTTATTATTAATATTAAAAATACCATTATTTTTATTATAATTAATATTATTCATATAATAATTAAATATTTTGTAGAAAATATTATAGATATTGATTTGAAGGGTGAAATTAAGAATTAATATTACTATTATTATTGTTGTTATTATCATTAGTAAATTTTTTAAACAAAATTATTAAAAAAAGGTTGTTCAGCTATAACAAGGGTATTAATTATATTTTAATTATTAATATTATGATTTCTCTTATAAATAATTTTATTTTTATTCATATTAGTAATGTTAAAAATCTTATTAATTGTCTTAGAAATATTGTTATTTTTAAAATATTATTAATATTGGGTTTTGCAGGGTGTATAACCTAACTCTCTTAGGTCATACGTTAGACCCATTTCTGTCAGGTCATGCGTCCAGACTCAACTCTCTTGGGTTCGGACAAGGAACCAATTCTCTTGGGTCATACGTTCGGATCTAAGCTTTTTGGGTCCAGATGAGAACCGCGTCCCTTGGGTTCGGAAAAGGACCCAAGTTTTGTGAGTCCAAACGAGGACCAAGTCCCCTAGGTCCGGAGGAGGACCCAGGTTTCTTGGGTCCTGCGTTCGTACCCACCACTTTTGGATCATACTTCTAGAACCAATTCTCTTGAGTTAGTCATTCGAGCCTAATTTTTTTTGGTTAGTCGTTCATACCTAACTCCTTTGGATTATGCATCTAGACTAAAGTCTCATGGATTCAAACGAGGACTAAGTCTTTTAGGTCCGAACACGGACCCAATTCTCTTGGGTCCAGACCCAAGTCCCACGAACCCATTAGTCGAGTGGGTCATGCGTCCAGACCTAAGTCTCTTGGGTCATACGCCATACCCATTTATGTTGGATCCTACATTCGGACCCACTTCTATTGGGTTATACATCTAGGCTCAAATCTCTTAAGTCATACGTCCAAACCCAAATCTCTTGGGTCAAGTGTCCAGACCCAACTCTCTTGGATCTTGCATTTAAACCTCACATAATTGGGTTCGTTGGCCTAACCCAACAAATTTGGGTCTGGCCGAAAAACCCTAAAAGACTGATGCCTTCTCCCAAGTGTAGCAGTGTCAAAGTAATAAATAACTCGACAAAACTAAGGTTGAACCACAAGGAGGTTAACTATATGATGATGATGACGACGACTACTTTGAGATGTGATATTGATGTGAGTATCAATCAAAGATAAAAACAGTTATCAAGGTTAGAGGATCCACTAGTAGTATTTCAAAAAAGTATAATATAAACTTTTTTTATTACTCAACTGGAAACCATATACAAAAGAGGTTCCAATTGGATGATTTATCATTAATAACTCATTATAAATTATTAGCATGATCATATTAATTATCTTATTTAAATAACATCAAACTTTTAAATATTGTTAGGAATTCATGATGCTAACTTATATTAACAACAAATCAAGTTCCTTTCACAGCACAGGTATAAGTTATATCATATGGTTGGCTATGAAAGTGTGAAGTATTTGTTGTACCAAGTGTTATACAATACAAATCTAGATTAACTATCTAACAAGTAAGGTATTAAGAATTAATAAAATAAAAATGATAGGACATGTTAATAGCAAGTTGTTTAGGATATAATTATTGAAGTCCATGTTGAGTTTATATTATACTGATCCTAACACCATTAGTGAAACATTTTCACCTTGACATAATAAACTTAATTAAACATAATGAAGAAGAGAAACATAAATAAATAAAAGGAGAACATGATTATATAAGTATAGTAAAGAAAATGAAAGGCATAAACAAGTTATTAATAAAAGCAAAACTTAAACATTATAAAAATATAAAGAAAGAGAACAAGAACATGATCTTGATTTGAAAATCAAGATGCCTAAATGCATAACAAATGCCTCCTTTTATAGGCCAAAATTTAGAATTATTGATTTGTTGACTAATTGGTGAGTGGGTAGCCACATCTTGACTTGGTGACAATCCTTATCTTCTTATCTGAACAAAACATCATTGCTAATATCAGAATTTAAACAAATTATCTTCATGAAAGTTCTAGAAAAATATTTCAGCTTTCCAACAAAAAAAATAAGGTCATTTGAACTTCTAGAACTCGGGATATGGGTTGAACACTAAACAGATTCTAGACTATAGGACAGATTCTGACTTCTCTATTGTTACTATAATTTAAACTTGAAAACGACATTTTAGAATCATGAACTTCCATGAAAGTTTTAGGCATATGTCTTAGCTTTCCATCTATATAGAACAAAACCAAATTCAAGTTCTATAACTCAAGGTATGATCTAATGACTAAACAATGTTTTAGTTTGGACTGAACCAACATTTTTTTTCTAAGTTTAGCTTTTTTTTTGTCTATTTACTTTTAATAGTTAATCACATCGATCAATCTTTTGAATTGTGAGATATGCCTGCATTTAAAATGAATATTTACTATAAATTAAAGCTATGAGATATGTTTTCACTTAAAATGAGTATTTATCATAAATTAAAGTTATTTTATATTATCAGACTCGTTATTATAAATCATGTTTAAGTTAAGAAATTTAATGAAACTTTAAATGCAATATAATAATATAAAATTTTAATAAAAATATACTTTTAAGTACTAATTACCCATAAATTGATATCTAATAGCCTAATTTGACAAACTTGATACAGGACCAAGAGAAATTAAAAGGTGAAGATTAGAACATATGGTCCGTAAACTTGCAGCGCGTAAGCATGCCTCCTAGTGCTTAGTTTAAAATAGGTGTAAAATGATGGTTTTGCCTCTAGATAATTTATTTATTTATTTTTGTCAATTTCAAACATATTTTAACAGCGCCTTCCCAACAGAACCAACAGGAGGGACGAACCTGTTAAGCAAGAGAAATTAAGAAAATTTTGAATGTTGGTGACTGATTCATAAATTTAGAGGTCTTGGGACTAATTTGTCGTTATCAAAGGAACAGATTTCATATGAGATGACGACAACAAATCCAACCACATTCCCGAGCTTGAGTTGAATTTTTTAACCATTCATAAAGTTTACTTTATAAGAAAGACCAAGACCTTTCCTAAAGAACTTGTCCCACGAACCCAACTCCTCCTAGTCCTAGCTGATGCTACGCTTCTAAATCAAGAAAAAAAAATATATTATTAACATTAACAAAAACTCTAAAAAGGGTGGGAAAATTGCTGCGTCCATGTACAGTGGACTCGCACACCCGATTCTCTCTCGACTGCAACTTGGTTTGATAGTGGAGGCTTCTAGTTGCAATTCGCTTTCTCTTTTCTTGGCTTCGGTTGGCTAAGCTTTCTATGTTCGCCCTTCCTTTACTCTGCTTCACCTTGTCTTTTGCGTACCTTTTTTCCCGTTTCTTTTTCATGCTTTGCTCTCCGCATGCAGCAAGCTGCTTTTAGCTTTGCACGTTTTTCATTTCTTCCTAGGCTCGCCATTTTTAAGAAATAAAAGTAAAAAAGATTGCTTAAACATATCAAACCCTTTCTTCTCCAAGGACTAGTCTAATGGTTCGTGACAAATTGCTAAGTTGTTTGAGCTTCCTTGAACTGTAGTAAAACAGATTCTCCTCAAATTACAGCAGCAGAACCCGGCGGAAGATCCATTACACTTTCTGTAGAATCTGAACAAAAATATTCACTTCATTTTACGAAGCACATAATTGCACCCATTTGCATCTTTGTCCAAGAGGACATGATACAGAAAGAGAAGAAGAAGTCCAAAGGGCACTGTGTATGAACAGTTTGGTATCAAAATTTATGTGGCCCTGGCTCTCTCCCTTTAACAACTCTGTTTTTCCTCTGCTGCGGCTCCTTCTGCCATTCTTCTTGTCCATGCATGAAAATACTACACACGTAATTCATCCTCCATTGCTTTCCACATGTTTCTTTTTTCACTGGAATTTAATTTTTATAATTAATTTTGATTTATTTTAATATATTTTTTATATAATTATCATGGCCTCATAAACTGAATTGTAGAATTAACATATTAATCCAAGTCGATTCCTCTATATCATAGTTTCAATATTATTTTTTTTAAAAAAATCATTCAATATATTAATCATTGTATCAATATTTTAAAAATATTACATATAAATTCAAACACATTTTTAATTTAGAGTGTTTAAGAGTTTGATAGCATTTATTTTTTAAAATATTATTTTTTATATCAATACAATAAAATAATATAAAAACACTAAAAAATATTATTTTAAAATAAAAAATTATTTAAAAAAATACTTTAAAAAACAAAAATAAATTCTCAATGCATATAAGATTACGGCAGCAAATCCAAACACATTCCCGAGCTTGACTTGAATTTTTTAGCCATTCATAAAGTTTACTTTATAAGAAAGACCAAGACCTTTCCTTAAGAACTTGTCCCATAAACCCAACTCCTCCTAGTCCTGGCTGATGCTAAAAAATTATACTGATTGCAGAAGAGCCTCTTTTTTCTTTTTTTTTCATATCATACATATATAACAGTCTTTGACTCACCCTTAATGGACAGGTTTGGAGGAGTGAATGGTGGTGGTGGTGGTGGTGAAAGAACACCTCTTCTTGGTCAAGGAGTAGGCTTCCTTTATTTTGTGTTTTCTTTTTGTATGCAATCTTCAGCTACGGAGTACATGATACCATTTCTGCTCATTAGAGTTCTACTTATAATGTTCAAGAATTGACTTCGCTTTGAACCTTTCTATACTTAAATTCATCTTGATCATGTTTCCATCTATATAATCTAACAAAAACTGTATCTGGGTCAATTTCTTCTGCTTAACAACAAGTGTTTGTTATTTTTGGTTTCAGTTTTCATCACTTGCCCTCTTTAGCTGTTTGTTTCCCAGAAATTGTTCAGAATTTAAATATTTCCATAGCTTATTCGCATTTCGTAGCTATGTTTGTTTTTTTTTTCCTTGAATTCTTATACTTTATAATTGAAGGGAGGAAGAAAGGGGAATAATAATGCATCTGAAAACAATCAGTTCCCAGACCTTGAGCATGGAGATGCAGTGCCAGTAAGTGCATTTCCTGTTACCTTCTTTGAATTCATGCCCTAGTGGTTGATTGCTAACAAGCTGCCAACTCTATTTATGAAATCTTCAGGCTGCAAATGTGGGATTTGGTCGAGTATTTTCACTTGTAAGTGCTAACGTGGTGTTTCTGGCTGGAAGAATAATATTATGGCTATACAAATGTTGTTGATCTTGATAAGCTTGTCTTGTCATATAGGCAAAGCCTGATGCAGGAAAGCTGATAATTGCTACGCTAGCTCTCCTGATTGCATCCACATCAAATATACTGATTGTGCGTATCTTTAATTTGCGATTCTAGATTCTTTATTGAGTTTACAATGAATTTCTCTGATATTCAGGCGTTAGTGTTTGTTGGGTTATGATAACCTTTGGGTTGTTATTTCTGCAGCCTAAATTTGGTGGGAAGATAATAGACATTGTGTCAGGAGATATAGAAACACCTGAACAGAAAGCTGAAGGTTTACGTGCTGTCAACAGCACCATTCTAGAAATCTTTCTCGTTGTCATAGTCGGGTATGCCTGGTGGTGTTATCCTTGGCCTTTTTATTCTTTTGCTTTATAGTAAAGGGCTTATCTCATCCGGTTGCTTCCCAGATAGACAACCTGCTTAATTCTGCTTCCTTGTCATATTATAGACAGATATTGTCTTAATGCATTGGTGGTCTGGCTCTAATTGTTTCATCTGTTAAGTGATACAATTCATGATGATTTTTGTGGATTTTCAAGGGGTTTATTAATCTCAATCGACTGTTTCTTCATCTAGCTCGGTTTGCACAGCACTCAGAACATGGTTGATTTCTTCCACTAGTGAAAGGGTTGTTGCTCGGTTGAGAAAGAATTTATTTAATCACCTTATTAACCAGGTAAAAGATTACTACGGTAGGAGTTCTTTACAGTGTTCTCTCTAACACTCCATGCTCTATTGGCTACAATGGTTGGTGAATTTTGCAGGAGATAGCCTTCTTTGATGTGACTAGAACAGGAGAGCTACTGAGCAGGTTATCTGAAGATACACAGATCATAAAAAATGCTGCAACCTCAAATCTTTCTGAGGCCCTAAGAAACGTATCAACAGCACTTATTGGTCTTGGCTTCATGCTTGCGACATCGTGGAAGTTAACTTGTAAGCATTTAATTATTGGACAGGTAGTACGCGAACGTCACTTTTCAAGAGTCCATGGTGCTCATCGCGGGCTTTTTTATTCATTTACTCTTAGTGTTGGCTTTGGTGGTTGTGCCGGCTATTTCTGTTGCTGTGAGTCAATTTGGCCGCTTCCTTCGTGAAATTTCTCACAAGACTCAAGCTGCAGCTGCTGCTTCTGCTTCAATTGCTGAGGTATATTTTTTCAATTAAAATTGTGATTATCACCTGTCGAACATAGAAAATTGATGAGGATTACGTAATCCATTGATCAATATTTCTTCAAGCGATAGTCTGGATTTTCATAAGATTTAAGAATTGCAAAATGATGAGTGAGATGGTATGAACATGGTGATATATAGTCCTTTTCACTGCTAAAGTACCTTTTCTTATAAATTTTTTTTTCATTAGTAGCACCTACATGTGTAAGTACTCTTCAAATCTGATACAGCGATCCCGATGGAATGCCCTGCAATGATCAGTTAAATGCTTTTCCCTGCAAATGGTGAACATGTAAAATTGATGTGAAATTACGCTAAAAGGTCATTCATAGTGGGAGTAAATGCTAAGATCTTGAAGGAAGATTAGGTCACATAAATGATATACAGGAAAGTTTTTAGCATGGTAACTTTTCATTTGTTCTTTTTCTTTTTGGTGTGAAAATTTATCAAGATTACAATGCGAAGGGCCTCTTAGCATATTACTTAACTCAAATGCTACTAAAAACTGTCTACTGAGAAATCTTGAGCAAGGATGATATCCTCTCAATATGTGGTTTTGTGCTATAAGTTACATATTATTTCTGGCATCCTGTTTGAAAACACATGTGAACTGTATCATTGGTGCTTAGGAATCTTTCGGCGCTATACGAACAGTCAGATCTTTTGCACAAGAAGGTTATGAGAGTTCACGCTATTCTGAGAAAGTTGATGAGACATTGAAGCTTGGACTTAAGCAAGCTGTAAGCTCCTTTGTCTTGTTTGATCTACTCTTCAAACTCACCTGAACATGCACTCTACACACCCCCATCCAACAACAAAATAATAATAATAAATAGATTATCATGTCCTTGTTTACATGGAGCTTCTGATCTACCTGCTTACTGGTACAGAAACTGGTTGGGCTCTTCTTTGGAGGTCTAAATGCAGCATCAACCCTCTCAGTGATCATAGTGGTGATATATGGAGCTAACTTGACAATCACAGGATCTATGACCACTGGTGCTCTTACATCCTTCATTCTCTACAGCCTCACAGGTAATTATTACCTAATTTGGGCAATTGGTTTTGATGGTTTCACATTATCAATATCGAAATCTCTGAGCTCCAGTTTAATGGTCTAATTTTACTTGCAGTTGGTGGCTCTATATCCGGCTTGTCAGGATTATACACCACAGCAATGAAAGCTGCGGGAGCCAGCAGGAGGGTTTTCCAGCTTCTAGATCGTGTTTCTTCCATGCCGAAGTCAGGAAATAAGTGTCCTTTAAGGTTAGGCATGAGATTCTCGTTCCTCTGACATGCCTGTGAATGATTCCATGAGTTAACCATGCTTGTTAACAATTGAGAATAAGATATAAAAGGTGATACTGGTGTACAAATATGCTGAACAGCAATCCTGTTTTGAGAGTGCCAATCAGGCCATTACATATCTGTGGAGTCTGGACTAAGAATCATTTTGCCCATCCATCATTCTTGCTTTTTGGGAAGCAATTGAATATGAAATTATGAATTTCAAGAGTTACCATGAAATTGCTTAATCATCATCTAATCAAGTAAATTCTCTTTATTCCGGATCATGACCATAGTTTCTCAATCAAGATCGTCCTCATCTTGCTGGTTTGTGTGAAAAAAACACAAATATCACATGAAAAAAAAATTATAAAATCCTTGCATGTTGTGACTTGAAAACGAGAAGGAATTTCTCAAGTGATAATTGGTTTTCCTTCTATTCTAGCGAACAAGTTGGTGATGTGGAATTAGATGATGTCTGGTTTGCCTATCCATCCCGTCCAAACCATATGGTTCTGCAGGTAAATTAGCTTCCCTTAACTACCTCTCAGATGTTACTATGTGTTCATGCCATATCCTGATGATAGAACTGGATACGTTCTTTCAATTACAGGGAATAACATTGAAACTGCAGCCTGGCTCGAAAGTTGCTCTCGTTGGCCCGAGTGGTGGAGGAAAAGTACCATTCCTTTCCTTTTTTCTATTCTTTTAAGAAACAAACTGAGTTCTTATGCTGCTTAAGTACTTGTACAGAACATTCCAATTGGAGTGCTTATAGACTAAGTTTGAGGTTTGAAACATAAAGTTGAACGTCACATGCCTCTTATGCTTATATTATTTTGCCTGTGCAGACCACAGTAGCAAACTTGATTGAAAGGTTTTATGACCCAATCAAGGGAAAGGTTCTCTTAAATGGAGTTCCTCTAGTAGAAATATCACACGAACATCTACACAGGAAGGTAATTTTCATTTTCCCTTTTCATGTCAGATAGGAAAAACAAAAGTGATATGTACTCTGTTTCTCCCTGAC
Source organism: Populus euphratica (assembly GCF_000495115.2). Taxonomy (NCBI): domain Eukaryota; kingdom Viridiplantae; phylum Streptophyta; class Magnoliopsida; order Malpighiales; family Salicaceae; genus Populus; species Populus euphratica. Next base: position 125,257 of record NW_011500418.1, read on the forward strand.
ATGAGATGCTCGTATAAATTTTAGATATGCTTGATTAGTTTTTTGTGTTGCATAACTTGGTTCTGTTATGGTCTAGAGCTTTTCTATCCATAATAGACACAGCCCTTTGTTAGAGTTTTTTTATCCATAATAGACACAGCCCTTTGTTGTATTTGTACAGATCAGTATAGTGAGCCAGGAGCCTGTTCTTTTCAACTGCTCTATAGAGCAGAATATAGCCTATGGGTGTGAGGGTAAAGTCAGTAGCATGGATATAGAAAATGCAGCGGTAAGTTTTCTACCTCTTCTAACTTGCCACACAATTCCTCTAACTTTAACTTTCAGCTTTAGCTAACGTAACGTTGATATTGCAGAAAATGGCCAATGCACACGATTTCATATCAAAATTCCCAGATAAATATCAAACTTTCGTAGGAGAACGTGGGCTAAGACTTTCAGGTGGTCAGAAACAGAGGGTAGCAATTGCTAGAGCCATACTGATGAACCCAAGGATCCTCCTCCTTGATGAAGCGACTAGTGCTTTGGATGCTGAAAGTGAATATCTAGTGCAGGTCAGTTTGCATGACAACCTAACAGTCTTCGTTTTAGTTTCCTAGATTTATTTATTTTCCAAAATCTTGATGCCATTTATTTCCCACATAATTTTTTTACAAGTTATGATCTCATGGTGGAAATTTTGCAGGATGCCATGGATTCTCTAATGAAGGGAAGGACTGTTCTGGTTATAGCCCACAGGTTATCAACTGTTCAAAGTGCGGACATTGTGGCAGTTGTTTCTGATGGTCAGATAGTGGAGAGGGGCACTCATGAAGAGCTCCTTAGCAAGGATGGGGTCTACACTGCACTAGTGAAAAGACAACTAGAAGGACCCAAAACAGAAGTCTAGTTCGAAACCCTAAACTATGAACCATGAACGTGGTGGTGAAAGTGAAGCTACGAAGCTCTATGGTTAATATATCAAAAGAACATGTTAAAATATCAAATCGAATCAAAATGAGGATATCTTATGTAGAAAATGATTTTCCTTATTACTTCTGTTTACAATATACAGCTATGTATATGAAGATTTGTTTGCCTGTTACATAAATTATAAGTAGCCGTAAAGACTATTATTATTAAGAATCAAAACTGATCTTTGGTTATTCAATCAGTTTTCATTGAGAAAAGAAAATATCTTTCTGTTCTTCAGAAACATAATCAGATAAGGAAATCTTCTTAACACCCTCACCCAAACTTGGCAGGCTTGCACAAACAACTTTACGAGTAAAAAGAATATGATGATGCTTGTGAAGAGGCTTAGTGAGATGATCTACAGGCTAATTTATTGAAGGGATAAAGCAAACACAATGACTTTAATAAGTGTGACTTTCTAATAAACAAAGTGATAATCAAATTTAATATGTTTAGGACAAGCATGAAACATCAGATTAGAAGCCATGTAGGTAGCATTGAGGTTATCACAATGCAAGAGAATGAGAAATTGAATGTGAGAACTAAGTTCATAAAAAAGTAGGCTAACCAGGCAGACTCTGCACTAGCATGGGAAAAAAAGCGATACTCAGACTTAGCATTGGAATGAGCAGTGATAGGTTGCTTTTAGAGCATCAAGAAACCAAGTTAGTGCCAAGATAAATAAGATAATTAGACGTTAAATGGCGAGAGTCTAAACAACCAGCCCAATTGGCATTCACATAGGCAATAAGATAAGTAGGATGGGGTTGAGGACTAAAGAACAAGCCATAATCCAATGAGCCTTAGATATAACAAAGGATGCGCTTAGTAGCAATCAAGTAAGGGAGCCACGTGAGGGATGCGTGGCTGACTCATGAACTAAGCAATAGAATTAACAGTAAAGCCAATATCAGGGCAAGTGATCGTCAAATACTATAAGGATCTAATAATTTCCTGAAAAACCGATAGATTGGGAAGGAGAGCACCATCAATAGAAATGAGAATAGTCATTGCTGACATCAGAGTGCTAATTGGTTTACTAAGAAGCATATCATGTTTAACAAAGAGATCATATATATATATAAGTTGACTTATATGAACACCTTTATTTTAAGATGTAACCTATAAACCAAAAAAAGTAGTATAGATTGCCAAGATCTTTGATTTCAAAGCCTTGACCTAAAGCATCAATAAAACTTTGTAAAAGTCTATCATCATTGCTTGTGATCACAATGTCATCAACATAGAGGATAAAATAAATGGTATGACACCCGAGTTGGAAAACGGTATGACACCTGAGTTAGAAAACGAAAAAAGATGAATTAGCCAAGCTTTGAACAAAGTCAATTGGTAGTAAGAAGCATGTCATACAGTGAAACCACACACAGGGAGCTTGCTTAAGGCTATAAATGGCCTTGTTGAGCTTGCAAACATGAGATGACCGCGATATATCAATGAATCTCGGTGGTTGAGTCATATAAACATCTTATTTAAAAATGCCATGAAGAAACACGTTCTTAATGTCTAATTAATGAAAAGACCAGCCTCTAGATACAATAAGAGAAAGCACAATATGAATAGTTGTAGGTTTAACAATAGGGCTAAAGGTATTTGTATAGTCTATACCTCGTTGTTGATGAAATCCTTTAGCCACAAGTCACGCTTTATGATATTTAATTATGCGATCTGGTTTGTGCTTTACTTGAAATACTCATTTACAACCAACAAGATTTTGAGATAAACATAGGGGAACCAATGCCCAAGTTTTATTTTGTAGCATAGCATTGATTTCATCAACCATTGCAGCACATCATATCATATATTTAAAAGTTTGAGTGTAGCATGTAGACTCTACAGTTTCAATGAAAGTGAGGAGAGCACGAGGAATTGGATATTCAAAAGTACCATCCACGTGAATTTTAGGCTGCACAATACCATGTTATAGACGTGTCCTCTTGGGTGGAAAAGGTGGTGTTCATGGTGGTGCAGAAAGGGACTAAGGAGCAGATGGTAAAGATGTGAATGGTGTCGGAGGATGAAGGATAAGAGAAGGATCACTTGAGACCAACTATGGAATAGTTGCATTAGAAACAGATGGCTAAAAAGAGTTGGATGTGATTTGTGAAGTATCTAGACATAGTGAATGGCAGCGCTAATAAGTGAGGATAGGGGTAACGGTGGGCGCTGGAGACTAGGACAAAGCCTATAGTGCTGCAGTTGGGAATTCAATACCCACTTCATACTACTCTGGTTAAGACACAGAGCAAGGAGAATTGTTGTTCTCAGTAGGTGTGTTTAGGCCAAAAAGAGCAGGTTGTAAGAGTCTTGAACTAGATAAAAGTGTGAACTCCAATGGGCCAGCATCAAGAACTAAATATGCCTGCAACTGTTTATAAGAAAAAATTATTTCGTTAAAAATAACATGCCTAGAAATATAGACACGACCAATGGTAGGATCTAAATAATGATAACCTTTGTGTTGAGAATTGTAACCAAGAAAGATACACTCAATGCTACAACTTGAAAATTTATCAAAGACATAAAACCCAAGATGAGAAAAATAGAACATACAAAAACATGAAAAGAGGAATAAAAAGGTAGGCTACCATAAAGACGAGTATGTGGAGTATCCCAATTAAGAGTGGGTATAGGAAGAATATTAATAAAATAACATAGGTCAAAACAGCTTCAATCCAAAGATGATATGGAGCACTAGAAATGAGAAGGAGACTATGAGTCATTATAGCAATATGGCGGTGCTTGCGTTCGGCAAAGTCATTTTATTGTGGTGTATGGGGGCAAGAAAATCTTATTGAATTCCCAGGGATTTACAATAATGAGAAAAGACATTATTGACATATTTTATCCCATTGTGTGAAATCACCCTAACATTGTTTACAAAGTCAACAATGTTTTGTCAACAATGTTAGGCACCAATTTGTCAACAATGTTAGGCATAAATTTGGTGCCACTTACCTTGCCCTTGTTTTTTGCATGGATGTTTGCCTATAAATAGGCAATGCATCCAAGCATTATAGACACACCACAAGAGAGAAAGAAGAGAGGGTGAGAAGAGAGTAATCCCACAAAATTGTGAGGTATTTGTGAGATAGTAAGTGAGGTGTTTTCTCCTAATAATAGAGAGATTTTTGTTGTTCTCCTATTATTAGAGAGAAGTTGTATTCCCACATTACTTAGTAAAATCCTTCAATACTTGCCCGTGGACATAGCCAACTTGGGTGAACCACGTAAATTCTTGTGTGTCATTTCTCATTTTAACTTATCCCTTACCTTTCGGGTTTGCATGCCAGTATCCTAACAGTGGTATCAGAGCCTTCTGGTTGGTGTTGTTAATACACAAAATTTATTCGTGTATACAGTTACTATTCACGTATACGGCACTATTCACGTATACGACACTATTCATCCATATGGTACTGTTCACATACGTTGCTGTTGGCATATATAGAAAGTCAGTGTGGTGATTAAATACAGTCTAGGAAGTTCTGTCTAAGAAGATTGGGTTTTAAGCGAGACCGTTTGTGACCCCTCCAATCTTTCCTGGGAACTTACTTAGTGAAGTATTATTCACACGATACTATTTCTATATACGTTATAGATCTGTGAAACGGTGATAGCTGAATAGATCTTGGTGAATACAATGACAGCAAAGTATGAGATTGAGAGGTTTAATGGGAGCAATTTCTCATTGTGGAAAATGAGAATCAAGGCAATCTTAAGGAAAGACAATTGCTTGGCAGCAATTGGGGATCGGCCCACGGAGATCACTGATGATGCAAAATGGAATGAGATGGATGGCAATGCTATTGCTAACATACATTTAGCATTAGCCGATGAAGTATTATCAAGTGTGGCGGAGAAGAAAACAGCTAAGGAGATATGGGAGACTCTAACAAAGCTATACGAGTCCAAGTCTTTGCACAATAAGATTTTCTTAAAGCGGAGACTTTATACCCTTCGAATGGCAGAAACCACATCGGTGACTGACCATATCAACACAATAAGAACTTTATTTTCACAACTCACTACATTGGGTCAGCAAATAAAGGAAAATGAACGTGCAGAGCTTCTACTTCAAAGTCTTCCTGATTCGTATGATCAGCTCATTATCAACTTCACAAATAATATCCTCTCAGATTATCTAGTCTTCGATGATGTTGCAGCCGCTATCTTGGAAGAAGAAAATAGGCGCAAAAACAAAGGAGACAGAAACAGTTCAAACCAAGCAGAGGCGTTGTTAGTGTCAAGAGGAAGATCAACGGAGCGTGGCTCTAGTGGGAGTCAAAGGCAAGGGAGGTCCAAATCAAGAAGTAAGAAGACTGTGAAATGCTACAACTGTGGCAAAAAGGGGCACTTCAAAAAGGATTGTTGGTTTAAAAAGGGTATAGAGAATACTGCAAAGTCATCAAAATCTCAAGGATGTGTTGCAAGCACCTCAGAAGATGGAGAGGTTTTATATAGTGAAGCAGCGACAATCTCTACAGATAAAGAAGAGCTCACTAAGGTCTGGCTAATGGATTCAGGAGCAACATGGCATATGACTCCTAATCGAGATTGGTACCATACATATAAACCTATCTCTAGAGGCAAAGTGTTCATGGGTGATAATCATGCTTTAGAGATTGTTGACATTGGCACCATCAAATTGAAAATGTATGATGGCTTAATTCGTACTATTTCAGAAGTGCGACATGTGAAAGACTTAAAGAAGAATCTTTTGTCCATAGGACAATTTGATAGTCTTGGCTGTAAGATCCGAACAGACAATGGAATTATGAAAATCATCAAAGGAGCGCTGGTGGTTTTAAAAGCAAGAAAGACAGTTGCAAATGTATTTGTATTAATGGGAGAAACACATCATGAGGCAGAAGCGTCAATCGCATCAGCCAGTCCTACAGAAGAGAAGACGATGATGTGGCATCAAAAACTAGGTCACGTGTCAGAAAAAGGTTTAAAGGTTCTCTCTGATAAGAAGTTACTCCCTAGGCTTACAAAGGTTACTTTACCTTTTTGTGAGCACTGTGTTACAAGTAAACAACACAGGTTGAAGTTTGGCACATCAACAACTAAGAGCAAATGCATCTTAGACCTGATTCACTCTGATGTATGGAAAGCACCAGTTATATCCTTGGGAGGAGCAAGATACTTTGTATCATTCATAGATGACTTCTCTAGGAGATGTTGGGTGTATCCAATTAGAAGGAAGACAGATGTGCTTACAGTCTTTAAAACTTTCAAAGCACGGGTGGAACTTGAATCTGAAAAGAAGATCAATGTTTGAGGACTGACAATAGAGGAGAATATACTAGTGATGAATTTGATAACTTCTATCAATATGAAGGTATCAAAAGGCAGTTCACAACGGCATACACTCCACAACAAAATGGAGTGGCAGAGTGGATGAACAGAACTCTATTAGAAAGAACAAGAGCAATGTTGAAGGCTGCAGGTCTAGGAAAGTCATTCTGGGCAGAAGCAGTCAATACCGCCTGTCATGTGATAAATCGATCTCCATCAACCGCAATTGAGTTGAAGAAACCGATGGAGATGTGGACTGGAAAACCAACTGATTATTCTCGATTGCATATATTTGGAAGTCATGTGTACGTGATGTACAATACACAAGAAGTTAGCAAGCTGGATTCAAAATCCAGAAAATGTGTATTTTTGGGATATGCTGATGGAGTGAAGGGGTATCGCTTGTGGGATCCCACTGCCCACAAGGTAGTGATCAGTAGAGATGTCATATTTGCAGAAGGTAAAATGCAAATGGAAGAATATAATAGCATTCTAAAGGAGACTACAGCAGTCCATGTGGAAAATACTCAGAATCATGCTTCTTCTAAAGCTGTACCAGAGCATGAAGAGCAAGAACAAATAGAGTTTGAAACTCCTGAAGTTCGGCGGTCGACTCGTGAAAGAAAACCATCGGCTTGGCACTCAGAATATGTTACTGAAAGTAACATTGCATACTGTCTTCTAACAGAGGATGGAGAGCCATCAACTTTCCATGAGGCTATCAAAAGCACAGATGTATCTATGTGGATGACAGCAATGTAAGAGGAGATTGAAGCTCTGTACAAGAATAATACTTGGGATCTTGTTCCGCTACCACAAGGATGAAAGGCCATTGGCAACAAATGGGTTTACAAGATAAAACATGATGGCAATGATCAAGTGGAGCGGTATCGTGCAAGATTGGTGGTGAAAGGATATGCTCAGAAAGAAGGAATAGACTTCAATGAGATATTTTCTCCGGTGGTACGACTTACGACAATTAGAGTAGTCTTGGCAATGTGTGCTATATTTGATCTTCACTTGGAGCAGTTAGACGTAAAAACTGCATTTCTTCATAGAGAACTTGAAGAAGAAATTTATATGCTCCAACCAGAAGGTTTTGCTGAAACAGGCAAGGAGAACTTGGTTTGCAGGTTGAACAAATCTCTATACGGTCTCAAACAGGCTTCGAGGTGTTGGTATAAGAGATTTGATTCCTTCTTAATTAGCCTTGGGTACAACAGACTCAGTTCAGACCATTGTACGTATTACAAGAGGTTTGAAGAAGATTTCATCATTTTGTTGTTGTACGTGGATGACATGTTGGTGATAGGCCCCAACAAAGATCGAGTCCAAGAATTGAAGGCACAGTTGGCTAGAGAGTTTGATATGAAGGACTCGGGACCAGCAAACAAGATTCTAGGGATGCAAATTTACCGAGACAGAAGTAAGAGGAAGATTTGGCTTTCTCAAAAGAATTATTTGAAGAAGATCTTGAGACGCTTTAACATGCAAGATTGTAAGCCAATTTCCACCCCACTTCCTATTAACTTCAAATTATCCTCAAATATGTCTCCTAGCAATGAAATAGAGAGGATGGAGATGTCTCAAGTACCGTATGCATCAGCAATGGGAAGTTTAATGTTTGTCATGATATGTACAAGACCAGACATTGCACAAGCAGTGGGAGCAGTTAGTCGGTACATGGCAAATCCTGGTAGAGAGCATTGGAATACTATTAAGAGGATCTTGAGATACATCAAGGGTACCTCAGATGTTGCATTATGTTATGGAGGATCAGAATTTACTATCAGAGGATATGTTGATTCAGATTTTGTTGGTGACCTTGAGAAAAGGAAATCCACTACAGGCTATGTGTTCATAATTGCAGGAGGAGCTGTGAGCTGGGTTTCTAAACTTCAGACTGTTGTAGCGTTATCCACAACAAAAGCTGAGTACATGGCAGCTACACAAGCTTGTAAAAAAGCAATATGGATGAAGAAACTTATGGAGGAGCTCGGGCACAAACAAGAGAATATTCTTTTGTATTGTGATAGTCAAAGTGTCTTGCATATTGCAAGGAATCCAGCGTTTCATTCAAGAACAAAACACATAGATGTTCAGTATCACTTTGTTCGCGAAGTGGTGGAAGATGGAAGTGTGGATTTTCAGAAGATTCACACAAAGGAAAACCCAGCAGATGCTTTAACCAAACCGGTTAGCATTGATAAGTATATATGGTGCAGATCCTCTTACGGCCTATCAGAAACGTAAGCAGCATGAAGATAGCAAGTATAGAAAGGATAGAAGAAGCACAGATAATCAAGTGTGAAGACTTGATTAACTCATCAAAGTCTTCAAGTGGGAGAATGTGAAATCACCCTAACATTGTTGACAAAGTCAACAATGTTTTGTCAACAATGTTAGGCACCAATTTGTCAACAATGTTAGGCATAAATTTGGTGCCACTTACCTTGCCCTTGTTTTTTGCATGGATGTTTGCCTATAAATAGGCAATGCATCCAAGCATTATAGACATACCACAAGAGAGAAAGAAGAGAGGGTGAGGAGAGAGTAATTCCACAAAATTGTGAGATAGTAAGTGAGGTGTTTTCTCCTAATAATAGAAAGATTTTTGTTGTTCTCCTATTATTAGAGAGAGGTTGTATTCCCACATTACTTAGTAAAATCCTTCTATACTTGCCCGTGGACGTAGCCAACTTGGGTGAACCACGTAAATTCTTGTGTGTCATTTCTCATTTTAATTTATCCCTTACCTTTTGTCTTGTCGGGTTTGCATGTTAGTATCCTAACACATTGTTCCCTTAAAAAATTGGATGGTATGGTAAAAGATATTTTGATTTATGGCAACTAAAGTTTTAAAATGAGTGAGGACTTTATTTTTGCAACGCATAGGATAAATCTAAGTTTAGCATGAGAATTCATTGGTAAATAAAAGATAATATTTGAAACCACCTCTAGAAATGATAGATGAGGATTAGACATCACTATGAATAATATAAAAATGAGTGATAATAGTCCCTTTATTGAAATTAAAAAGTAGTTGGTGAGACTTGCTAGGCGCATAATCTCAACAAAAAAAATGAAAAGTTAATTTGGAATTAATTGTAAAACCTATACATGCTAAGACATTTGATAACGGATGCCCCAAACGATTGTGCTAGATGAAGGAGTGAACAAAAGTAAAGGTTTGTGGAGAAATGGAGACGCTTGACAACTTAAATGGATATATACCATCTTTACAAAGGCCTTGAAACAATAGACATCCAGTACATAAGCAATAGATTTGATAGAAGTCAGGTGCAAAAAAAAAGAAAACATGATTGTCTTTAGTGAAACAAGCAACAGGTAGAAGATTTTTATAGATAAATAAAATACAGAAGATATTTATAAAGTGAAGGTGGAAGAGCCTAATAAAAAAAAAAGCTTACTAGTATGGAAAATAGGCATTGAGTCCTCATTACCCGTATAGACATTATGCAGCCCACCATAAAGTGAAGAATTATTAATGGGCATGGATGTCATGTGATGAGTTGCACCATGTCTAGATACCAATTAGCATAATATACTCCAACAAATAGAGTGATGGTATTTGGACCGGAATTTCTATTTTAGCTCACTTGAGTGACAATTGGGACACCATTGGGGAGTTAGGCCAAGAAAATCATTTGGTGGGGGACGAGCAGCCCAAGCTGGTGAAGTAAACAGCCTCAATGGAGGCACATGTTGTTGTTGTTGTATAGGAAAAGAAAATATAACATTGATTGTGGATTGGCTCGCTGCTGAGAATAATGACCACGTCTGAAGCGGCCTTTGCTAGGACGACCACTGGTGGGAAATTAGTGGCCGGTATTAGGGCGGTTATCACAACGGATAAAAGGAGTTTGTCTATAATTGAAAAAGGATGATAACTCTAGGGGAATCAACAGAACGGGATTGTTGGGCATCAAAGGAGAGAATTTGAGCCCGAAGTTTAATGAAATCAGTGAGTAAAGGATTTTGAGTGAGGACGGTACAGAGTATGAGGTAATCAGGGCCAAGATGATGAAGAGTGGCAATGACTAAGTTCTCGTCAGGAACAGACTTGTTAATAAAGATTAAAGCATCAGCAATTGATTTAGCATGACAAAGATAGGCGTCAACAGATTGAATGCCTTTATTGAGATCAAGACGTTGCATTTTGAGAGTGGTTGCACTCTACAAACTTCTGGAAAAAGTGATATTCAAAGCAGTCTCAAATTGTCTTTGATGTATCGACACCAATGATAAGCTGTGTGATGTTTTCTGTTAAAGCGGTGGTGAGAATGCTAATGATTTTTTGGTCAACGGTGAACTACGCACCATGGTTAGGATTAGGAATGGATCATGTTGGTTGAGTGTCAGTAGCAGTAATCAGAATGGTAAGGTTTGATTTGTCGAAGCCAGGTAAGGTAATTGGTTTTAGTAAATATGGTGAATTGAGAAGTATTTTGAGATAGAGCAGTGGAGGAAGGGATGGTGGCCATGGAAAAGAAAAGGGGAAAAAGGAGACGCTAAAGGAAGAGAGACAGGTGAGGATCGTAGGTTTAGGTTGATACCATGTAGAAAATGATTTTCCTTATTACTTCTGTTTACAATAGACAACTATATATAGGAAGATTTATTTGACTGTTACATGAATTATAATTAGCAGTAAAGACAATAATTATTAAGAATCAAAACTAATCTTCGGTTACTCAATCAATTTTGAATGAGAAGAGAAATTTTCTCTCTGATCTTCAGTTGCACAATCAGAAGAGAGAATCTTTCGAACATCTTATGACCAAGTCCTTATCGTTTCCCAGAATATTTAGTAGGGAAAACAGAGAGGAGTTGATTTGCCAAGATAATCCATGGCTGACATTTCATGTTTGCCTATTCGGCCATTTGGATTACCATGCTGACCCATCAAAATTATTAGAGAAAATCATGTGTCCTTGTCTAACAGTGGACATCTTCGAATTGCTTCTTTATAGTAATCAGTCTTTATGGTTAATACAAGACATCTACAAATGTTAGGCTCAGGCTCCCACAGTTGAGTTATTGACGTTCTGTCCCCATATTTGCAGAGTGAAAGCTCAAAACCAAGCCGTGCAGATCCACAGCTCTTTCAAAAAACAGTAGAGCAATGAAACTTGAACCTGCTTGAGAATTGAGACTATATAGGTAAAAAGGGGGCTAGTCTTCACGCCATAATCCCATGTCTTGAAATTTACCTTGGTGTAGCTGTTGTTCTTCACTTACCATAGTGATCATTGCCTGCTATGTTGAGATGTCAAATTCCTAATAATCCAAACCTTAATATGAAGCTCCGGGTACATGTTGGTTGATAACTGCAAGAGGATAGTTGCATGCACGAGTCTGCCATGATCACTTAAAAATCAACTTCTAGAATAACTTGAATTTCCTTCCTCCACAGCTTCTAGCTGTCACAAAATTATTTTTTAAAAAATGGTTAATTACGCATTTTTTTGTTAAATTAAAAGTAAGGAATATTTATTTTTAAAATTGAAACTTTATTGAAATTATTCTCCAACAAAACTTCTCTAACATAAAATATTAACATAATTAAAACAAATTGCAAGTTAATTAAAAATTGATATTAAAAAATCATTGATTGTTCTGATTTTATAAACACTAAGGCCATGTTTGTTTCCAGAAAATAGTTTCCGGGAAACCACTTTCCAAACTTTCCTGTGTTTGTTTGCCATTAAGAAAGTTGGTCAATAAAAAACACTTTCCGGTCAACAAAAAAAACTTTCCACTCAACGAAAAACACTTTCTGGTCAACAGAAAATATTTTCTGATCAACAAAAAATATTTTTCAGTCAAAGAAAAATTTGGTTTGGTTTACAGGAAAGTGTTTTTCTTTTTAGCTGTGTTTGTTTTCCGGAAAGTGGTTTCCGAGAAAACACTTTCCAAACTTTCTTGTGTTTGTTTGCTATTAGAAAAGTTGGTAAACGGAAAATAATTTCCAGTCAAAGGAAAATTTGACTTAATTTTCAGAAAAGTGTTTTCCTGAAAAATTTGGGAGGAAAACACTTTCCGGAAGTTGTGAAAAATTTAGAAATATCAATATTTGCTGATTATATCAAATTTGATCCTCAAACTTTTGATTGCTATATATATTTTGTTTTGAATATTTATTTTTCAATTTCATTTCTTAAAATTTAATTTTTATATTAACTTTGTTCCTTATTTTTATAATTGTTATTTGCTTTTCTCCTATTATTTTTTTATTGAAATTTTTTATCTATCAAATTCGATCCTCATTCTTTTGATTGTTACTTATTTTATTTGAAATACTTTATGAAATGTTAATTATTATTATTTTAATTTCTTCATCTTTTTTTTTTAGATTTGATCTTTATTATTTTGATTATTATTTATTTTATTTGAGATAATTTATGAAATTATTTTTTTTTCAATTTCATTATTATTCAACTTTTTAATTTGTAAGACTTTTTCCTCATTATTTTAATAAACGTGAGAAAAATAAAACATTAATAAATTATTTTCCAGTTTATTTTCCATAACATAACCAAACACTGGAAAGTGTTTTCCAGTTTATTTTCCATAACACTACTAAACATCGAAAAATAATTTACTTTTCAGGAATTTATTTTTTTCGGAATTCTTTTTCCAAAAAAAACTTTTCTACAAACAAACGGAGCCTAAAACTCTTTATCTTGTATTGAAAGAACACCATATTTTCTTAAACTATATACAGTAAAAAGTTAAAAAGTTAAAACATTGACTTTTAGAATATTAAAAATGTTAAAAAGAAGAGGATATTAATGAAATAAACTAGATTTTAAGGTTAATCTACACTCAGCTTTGCTAGAACAGTAGCTTTGAAATTGAACCCAGTTTCATTGTAAAATAAATTTTTCATTTATAAGGAATGGGCTTGGACTTAGGTTTGATGTAAGATATTTTTTTGGCCCATACAAAATTATGTTTTGTCAATCTAGTTTGTTTAGCTAGCACATGAATAAATATTTTTAACAGTAACGTTTAACTTCTTGAATAATTTTCTATCAAAGAAAAAATGATAGTTTCTAAGACAAAAAAAATTAAGATTTTTTTTTATACCAGGTAAGTAAAGTTAAGCAATGAGACTTAATTTTAGTAATCACCATAATTAATTTTGCTTCAGTTTTGATTTAAAAAATCAATATAAAAAGAGATTGAAAGGGGATTTTATACAACACTAAACAATACATCTTTTACCTTCCTTCAAACATTTGTTTGCTATGTTTTCTTTAGTTATTCTAGAGCCTGGATTGAATTTTTTGTATAGAAGTTTTGATCTGTTTTGATTGAAAAATTTTTGTGTTTTTATTATTTTTTATATGTTTTAATTTTATATTCTTTTCATCAGTTTGTTTTTTAGTTGACTCGATCAAGTCAACCCAATAATTTCAACCCGGTCGAGTTTGCCAGACCGGGTTAACCCATTTAGGTTGACTAGGCTAAAATAAAAAAATAATATCAATAAAAAACATAAAATCAACTTTTACTTTTGTTTTGTTTAGTTTTATTTATTTATTTTAAGATGTGTTTAGGAAAATTCCTTTTAAACCTCACAGGATTTTCTTTTCATTCTCAAGAAAACTACAAAAAAAAAAAATTGTGTTACATATTGTCAAATTCTCAAAAATATAAAAAAATATATTTTCATATGAAAACAAAAAAAAATGTGTTTTCACATGCATTTTAGGATATAATAATTAATATGCTAAATTCATGAGAATTTGACCAATATTTCAATAAATCATCTTTTCTTTAATTTATGAGAATTAATGATTAAAAATTCTTATATAGAACATTGGACTTACAACTGAGGCTGGTATTTGAAATGTTAAAAGTTGACTATAAAATTCTTCAGAGTTATCCTAAATTTTTATCAATTTTAATTATAAATACTTTTCACTATAATACACAAACTATGAAAAATGTTTTTCCTTAAGAATAATACACAAAGTAATTGGATACACAAGTCTATAATAAATTTTTAAACACCAGATTTATTCATACGAGTAAATATCAATCCTAAACCTCTAAACCACATCAAACCATACAAAGCAACTTACCCCATGCTAAAATATTCCCTAATTACTCAGTTTCTTATCCCTGATTTTCTGATAAGATCAATATACTCAGGTTCTCTAATGACTCTGAACTAAATAACTAAATGGCGACTCCTTTGATTCTCTCCCTGTCTTTCGCACCCATGCGACAAAGCCTATTAATATAGAGAAAGAAAGATTTTTTAATGTGGAATAAAAAAATAGTTTGCTTTAAATATGTCAACTTAAAAAAATAATATCTTTTTAGTATAAAATAAAAAAATTAAAATAATCTTTCAAATTTTATCATTTATAATAAAAAGTATGATTGTCAAATTTTTGAGTTGGTTATAACGGTAATGATAAATAGATTTCTCATCTTGGAAAATCTATAATTTGCTACTTTTAAAACTCAGCAAAAACTACAGTTTTAAACTCTATTTTTATTGGGGGTTCGTTGCCAAACCACATGTTAAGAAAATTACCTAACAGGTTTTGGTATTTTGGTCGGTCATAACAAAGGATGTGTCCAACCACTCATATTCTTTTTCTTTCACCATTATTTCATTTCTTTTTCCTTTTCTTTTTCTCTCGTATTCCTTACTGAAAAATAAATTAAATAACTTTTGAATTAAAGCTAACATTCTAAAAATTATAGGATAAATAATAGGCAGAACAAAAGGTATTTTTTTTATTTTACACTTCGATTCTCTTTTTTAATTTTATCTCTTCTTAATAAATTTTTATAAATTAATTAGGACATAAAAAACTGTAATTGAAAAAAGTTTGAAAGATAAAGATTGAAAAAAAAAAAACTATGATTGCTATAGACCCAGTCATTTTAGTATATGTTGTGATTTAGTATAAAATAAAAATAATATTTTATAATAATTAAATAATAATATTTTTTTAATATCAAATCACACAATGCCACTGTTACTAAATTCAGACCTGCGACCTGGATAACTAGTCCTTTAGCCGGGTGTAGAGAAAGCAATTTGAAATTAATTTAATTTAACTCAGTTGATTAGCATGATTATGGTAAAATTAAATTTGATTTTTAAAAAAAAATTATAATAATAATATTTTTAATATTTTTAAAAATAAATTTTATTAATATAGATGGATATGCATTAAATCAACTTGAGTTTCATGACAATGAAAAATGTAGGAGTAAGAGTGTAGTTAAAAAGTAAAGGTACATGTAATTGTTTTTTAAATAAATTTTTATGTTAAAATATATATTAATAATTTTATTATTTTTTAAAATTATTTTTTATATTAATCTATTGAAATAATATAAACATATTAAAAATATATTAATTTAAAATAAATAAATAAATAAAATTTAAATTTTTTAAAATTATTTTTAAAACACAAAAATAAAAAGCGACTGAAACTAACGAAAGTGCAGCAGGTACCGAAGTCTCTTTATTTTCTTTATATTTTGTAAGTCTTACAAAATTATCATCGTTTATTTAAAATGATTTTGAAAATAAAATTTGATCTTCGCTGATAATTGGGGAAGCAAAAGCTCGATGTCTCTGGAACATCATTGTAATTGGAAGATTAATGTCAGTTTTTGGGTGTTATTTATTAATTTAAGAGCAGGATTTTGTATTGGTGAGCTTTTGATGTCATGTTTTTTTTCAATTTAAAACCAAGTAATTGTCCTTGATTACAAAACCATCTCAAGAAAAAACCCAGAAATAGGAAATGCAGGGACTTCTTTCTCTTAGAAATGCCCCATCAAACCTCCCCAGAAAGCTCCCAAACAACTCTTCACTTCTCCCATCTCAACCCTATATAACCTTCACAAAACCAACCCACCATTACCAAAACCATATTTTAAGCTCCTCTCTAACAATCCACTCACCGTGCCACTCATACCAGAATTTTTCACCCAAAATTCTTCATGGGTTTCTCTCCGAGCAGTTTTTGTCCATTTTATCAAACACCCATTTGAGGGTTTCAACCAAAAGTCTCACAGAATGCAAAGTTGGCTTCTTTATACGTCGGTTTGAGAGAGGTAGCCTTGGCTGGTAATTTGTTAATTCTTTGATGTTGCTTCTAATTGGTTTTTGAGAAAACGTAAGGAACTCGTGAGAAAGCTTGATTTCTTAACGTCTTATCACAGTAATGTAAGAATCTGTCGTCACTTGTGTACTTAATCGTTTTGGATTGCTTGGGTTGTGTTCATAGCAGATTCTTGTTTGATGTAACTGGTGAGAGAGGAAAGGCAATATGAGTAGCTCTGGCTCAGAAGTAGTGTGCGTGTCAACTATTGATTTGACAACAGCACAACTGGTTCTTCTTTTAAACAGAGCTGTTTTCACTGCTCAGTGCTCACAAAAGCTCTTTAACTATGCATAGCCGACAAAAGTGAAATATGGCTTGTTGCTGGGAATTTCTTTCCTTTATGAAGGGTAAAGTAAGTTTTATTAAGCGTTGCTGGAGAGATAAACTTGTGATATATCTGTCTCTGTGCATAAGAATCTCCATCATTGCGGTAAAAATAAAAAAATAACGGCCTCTTAACTTTCTGCAATATAATATGTTTGTGAAAGGTGGAGTAATATTTGGGTTTTTTAAAAAAAAAATTAGGACAATAAATTAAAACATATGACGGGGACATTTAGTGTATATCGCAATTCCGAAGCTTGAAAATTATTTATAGTGCTTTTTCAAGAGCCATGATTTAAAATGTTGTATTTTATAAGTATGATATTAATTAAAATTTAAACAAATTGAATATCAGCAAAACATATAAGCATTATCTCTTTCATCAAAAACCATTAACATAAAAAGACACGATATTAATTAAAATTTAAATAAATTAAATACTAGTAAAATATATAAATATTGTTTTTTTCATAAAAAATCATTGACACATATATTTATCATTTAAAAAACTTATTAATCACTTTGATTTTACTCTTAAAACAACTAAAAATCAAACTTATTTTAGTCTTCAAGTATTCTTTTGATGTTTTTATGTTAAAAATTCATTGTTCCTTTTGTTTCCTTGATTGTTGTTCACATTGCCTAGTCTTTTTTATAATTTTATAAGTAAAGTAAACATATTATATTATTATTAATTTGCATTTGATTTGGTTGATATTCAATAATTATTTAAATTGAATTTAGGATTTATAATGAATCTTAAGTTTGTTAAGTTAAGGATAAATTAATCAAGAATACAACAATTAGAGTTTATTAGATACAGTTTAACATAAAAACATAAAAATAAGTTAAGTTAATTATAAATTAATTATGTGCTACATTTAATTTAGGTTAAGTTATCTAATTAGAAAGTTTGTGTATATTGTTGAAATCAGCTAATATGCAAAACATAAATCTAGTTGAATTATAATAAATTACATGTTCCATTGAATTGTTGATAAGTTAATGAATTTAGTATTTTCTTTGTATTCTATTATTTTTCTATGGATTTGTGTTTGATTTAATGAAATTGATCATGACAATATCAATTGATAATGTATCATGAATTATGTTTTGTTTTTTATTAAGTTTGTTTTAATGTTAAATTTTGAGAATTTGATTGAATTTGCTATAAATAATGCTAGGAGTAGTTTGTTGTTAATTGGTAATTTAGGTGTGTCATATATAAAAATAAAAAAAACCATTTGTCATGAAATTGTATGGAACTATAATGATATTGATGTTAAAATAATTTGGAGGTGTCAAATTAATGAACAACAAAATTATCTTGTACCAATTATTTGCGATGGTAGTTATAAGACAATGATTAATTCTTTCATTCAATGTGGTTTAAACATGAAGATATTGTATGTGAGCAGTCCACCAAAATCTTTGTGTGTCCTAATTTCTCTTGGTTCTTGAAATTCAATTGATATAGGTGAAAATAGCTTATTGTTGGATAATTTGTTGTAAAGGTAAATGATATTATGTTTAATAAGTTTTTTGTTG
Organism: Populus euphratica; assembly: GCF_000495115.2. Lineage (NCBI taxonomy): Eukaryota > Viridiplantae > Streptophyta > Magnoliopsida > Malpighiales > Salicaceae > Populus > Populus euphratica. The sequence continues at coordinate 143,568 of NW_011500418.1, forward strand.
ATTAACATATATTTGACTATTTTAAGCCTAGTGACAATGAAAATGATGTTGATGATGATGTTGATAATGATAATAATATTGAGGATGAGATTATTATCATGTTCCTGAATTTAAAGATGTTTTGGGGTCTAGTTTTTTTGTTTCACATGATTGGATACTTAGTTATAAACATATGCCAAGAGGGTCTAATTTGGAGCTTGGTGAAACACTTAGTAGTAAAAATAAATTGGTTAATATTATTAAGTGGTGGCATATTGCACACTTAGTTAAGTATCGAGTCCAACAATCGAATTCAATATTTGTTCAATTACAATGTGTGCAAGCGCTATAATACGAGTGTTATTTATATGGGGAATTTCATAAGAGGTTGAAATCATCTGAGATAGAAAAATTAAAAGAATCACACATATATTTCGATATTTATCTAAAAAGACCACCATCAACTTAATTCAAAATTTATTGCTAGTGCTATATCAATCCTTGTAATGAATATTCTTTCAATGACGATTGAAGCATACAAGATGAAATAAAATTGAATTACAAGTATAAAATATCAGATAACAAAGCATGAGTTGCAAAACAAAAGGTGATTGAGTATCTTTTTGATTCATATAAGAAGTCTTTTGAGAAATTGCTTAGGTTGTTATTGGTAATAAAATAATCAAATCCTGGAATGGTTGTTGATTGGAGACAAAAAAGAGATCTTAATGATAGTTAAGTGGCTTTTTGAAGAGTTTTTTTAGTCACTTAGATCTTGTGTTAAAGGTTTCAAGTACTATAGATCATTTGTCAATATTGATTGGACATATTTATGTGGGTAATATGATGGGTAATTATTGATTGCAATTGCTTTTTATGCAAATAATGAGATATTATCGTTAGCTTTTATAACTATTGATGAAAAAATAGTGACAATTGGAGATGATTTTTGCTTTACTTACAAAGATACGTTACTGATGGTAGAATCGATATATGTATAATATCAAATATATATGTAGGCATAAAAAATGAAGTAGCAAAAATTTGACATTAACTTTTAGGATGCCATTAGTATTGTGCCAAATATTTTGTTAGCAACTTCAATTATAAATTTAAAGACCCAGCTACCATAACAAGATGGATGTATAAGAAGGTCATATATATTATAGGTGTAGCATATGCAATGACACATGATATAATAGAAAAACATGTTATGATCGACAATGTATGTATAACAATTTGTTAGGTCATGTTATGATATATTACAATATTTTTTAAGCATATTAAACTTATATAATTTTACATCAATTATATATATTATTACAAAGGATGTCATGCACTCAAGGTGGTAAAATGTCTATTCATGTTGAGCGTCCATATTTGAATGATGATCAAGTTGAGCATTACTATGAGCATAAAGATCATGCCAATGATATTCATATTAAACATGAGTATGTTGAGCATGAGTCGGTATATGCCTACCGAACCCATTAATACTTATACCTTGTGATTGTAGGATCGACAATGTTTGAAGGACATATTTGATGGCATTGTAAGAATATTCAACTTTAATATATTTTTAATTTATGTTTAATTTAATTATCATTAAATGTTATATTTTAAATAATTATAATTTAAATTGTTATATACAATGAGACTATTATTTGTTGGCATGCATATGGATGGATTTGACTATATAAATGAGTCTAACTATATGTAGTATAGGCTGGGTTTTTTATATGCCAATTGTTTTTACCACATCAAGCTTAATCGTGACTTGATCTATGTATTGATTGAGTGATAAAGATGTAGGATACACATGTTCCATCTTAGACATGAAGAGATGACACTAACATTACAGGACATAACGATTTTGCTTGGATTGTTTATTAATAGAATGACAATCACATCTTTTAGTGTTCGTAATAGAATTGTGTTATATGAGCTAACATTTGGATTAACACCCCTTTCTTCTAAATTAAAAGGAGTAGCATATATTTTAAGTCGAATGAGGAGATATTTTTGACACTACTAGATGATGGTGACGAGAAGGTTTTATGGAGATACAAAATTAATTATGATTTAAATATGTTAATTATTTATTATAATTATGTTAATTATTATGATGATTTTAATTTATTTATAGACATGTTATAGTATATATACTTTATTTGTTTGGTAATGTATTATTTACTAACCTTACATGAAAATATGTTCTTTTGCCTTATTTAATGTTTATTAGGAATTTCAATGCCATTCCCACATACAGCTGCTGGGGATTTGCTATATTTTTTAAACTAACATGTTTTCAATGCTACGTGGTGGTTTAATGCTAGGTGGTGGTGTTGGACTAATTTTTGAAAATAATTATGTTTGCATTTTATCAGCAAGCTTGGTAAACAACGTACTATTCATATATTTTTTAAACTATTTATTAAATAAAATAATTAACTACATCAACTTATTATTGTTGTTTGATTTTCATATTATAATCTGCAGAGCATGCGAACACCTTAATTGGAGAGAAGATTGAAGTTTGAGATAGAAAAGATATAACAGATAAAGACTAAAAAATAAATCAATTACTTTTACCTTAATAGAAGTATGAGATGGTGAAGATATAATAAATCCGGCGTAGAACCCAAAACAAATCAAAACCCAGATTAAAAAAAACACAAAGATTAACATAAGCTAATACAAAAGGTTGAGCTGTAAAAAAAGATTGGAACTTTATTCACAAAGTGTGAGAAATTCATGGAGCTGTTAAAGCATATATATAGTGTTTAAAAAAATTAATTTTTTATATTTTTTTACTTCAAATTAATTTTAAATTATTTTAATATATTAATGTTAAAAATAATTTTTAAAGTTTATTAAAAAATATATTTTAATATATTTTTAAATAAAAAATATTTTTAAAAACAATAATTATACACTCCTAACAATACTCATGATAATGACAAGATGACGAGGGTTTTAGGGAAGGGATAAGATGTGTGTGTGCGCGTAAAATACAAATGTCATTATAAGAAAATAACAAGGTTATTATTGTAAACAACAATCATTTACCTGGAGAATAGATGGAGAAGCACCTTTTCCATTATGCACAGCGGGTGGAAAAATTTGGGAACATCTTTTTGGATGTTTTCCAGCCCAAGCTTTATAAGGGAAAATGAAAAAGTCCTTTTCTTTTCTCTAATTTGTAAAAATAATGCATTTTTATATTGTTCTTGGAAAAATAGAGACACCCTTAGGCTGTGTTCTGCATGAAAACTAAAAATAAAACAACAACAAACTCTGATATAATCTACAGTGCTAATTATCCCTACTCCTTTTATTTTTATACATTTTGATTTTCATTCTCTGTGGTGGGAGACATAATAACCTCATCTTTATATTTTAATTTTCCCACACTTTCCTCACGAAGGGAAAATTTTCCCTGAAAAAAAACGAAAAGAAAAATGAGATGGGAAAGGGTGCAGCAGCAGCAGCAGCAAGGAGTTCAAATAGAAGAGTTAAATGGGCCAGGGAAGAGGTGGGGACACACTTGTAATTCAATTAAAGGAGGAAGATTTCTATATGTTTTTGGTGGCTATGGCAAAGATAACTGCCAGACCAACCAAGTTCATGTCTTTGATACTGGTGGGTCATCACTTCTTCTACTTCTGTTGTCTTTAATTGTTGGGCGTCTTTCGTTTATAGTCTTTTGCAATTTTGGGTGGTTTTGTTTGGTGCTTCTATAAAGTTCGATTTTTTTCCTTTCCTTTTTATTTTTGTTATAATGAGAAGTCATTAAATTTTTTTGGGGGGGATTTTGTGGAATTATTTTTGTGTTTTTTGGCATTAATTTTGTCAGTTAATGTTTGGTGCTTAGAGGAAGTGCGATTATTGGAGTTATTTCACTCTTTTTTTCCCTGTAACTTGTTGATTTGCTTTTTTATTGGAATGTTGCTAGACTTGTTTGGTGTTTGAAATTACTTGAAAGTTGATTAAGTCCTATTTTAGAGTCAATGTGATATGGGACCATGTTTCTATCTAGGGATTTGATCATATCGTACTCTATAGTGCAAGTTGCTTTTGCTACTTGTGAGATTTCATCTTCTCTTGCTGGGGTGCTCGTGGTTTCCTTCAGGATAATTTTTTCAATGTTTTCTTCACATGAGATTCATTTATGGGTTGCCTTCTGAGTTATTGAATTTTCATCTGCAGTTTCGTTTCCTCTAAATGTTTTTATGCTCTGATTTTGGGTTGTTGACTTGTAGTTAACCAGACCTGGAGCCAGCCAGTGTTAAATGGCACGCCACCAGTTCCGAGAGATAGCCACACTTGTACAACTGTTGGTGACAATCTGTATGTGTTTGGAGGTACTGATGGGAAGAACCCTCTCAATGATCTGCATATCTTAGATACTTGTGAGTGATCCTGTCCTTAATTTCTTATCTTAGATACTTGTGAGTGATCCTGTCCTTAATTTCTTTTCCATTTGATTTTCCTTGTATGTCATGCCCTAGTCTTTTACGTGGCCATTGATTTACATAGCTTAAGTGTCAGAAAGCAATATTTTGTATGCTGAAATAGACTGATCATGAAAGAGTATCTAAGAAATGAGATTTAACATGTATGTTTATGTTGGTTTGTATTGAATCATATGACTTACACTTCCTTCATTGGTTATCATATTATAGCATCTCATACTTGGATAACTCCAAATGTGAGAGGTGATGGGCCAGAGGCACGGGAGGGTCATGGTGCTGCCCTAGTTGGTAAACGACTTTTTATATATGGTGGATGTGGGAAATCTTCAGATAATTATCACGAAGTCTATTATGAGGATCTTTACATCTTGAATACAGGTACCTTCCTCCATCAGCAAGTATTGGTTATGATCATGCTCCAGTTTAGTTTACAATTTATGCATATATCAATTTCCTATGGTATACCTGGGCTAACTGGGCTAAAGGGTTTTTTGTGTATGCACGTGGTGGGGGTTGTGGATGTGGGGTTAAGGGGGGCTGAATTGGTTTTCCTAATATGTGTTAACTTTTCATAGACTCTTTGGGATGGTCTTTGAAAGTGGACAAATTTTCCATTATTCTAGTTGATTATCAATTTCTTGCAATTAGCACCCTAGGTTAACTAGGCTAAAGGATTTTTTTTTTTGTGTGTGCGCGTGCAAACTTGGTGGGGGTTGTGGATGCGGGGTTAAGGGGGGCTGAATCAATTTTTCTAATGTGTTAACTTTTCATAGACTCTTTGGGGTTGGCCTTTGAAAGTGGACAAGTCTTCCACTATTTTAGTCAATTATCATTTTCTTGCAATTTGTTATGCTCTGCGGCGCGTTGAAGACATTATGTCATTCATGTTCTACTTTTGTAGAGACTTTTGTATGGAAACAAGCAATAACAACAGGCACTCCACCTTCTGCCCGTGATAGCCATACTTGCTCATCTTGGAGGGACAAAATCATTGTGATTGGTGGTGAAGATGGGCATGATTATTATTTGTCAGATGTCCACATCCTAGATACAGGTTTTGCTCATTATTTTACATATTATACATTTGCATGCACTTACACAACATGTGCCTGTGTGTGTGTATTTGTCATGTATTTGCTTTCAAACACATGCACATGATTAATTTCAATTATAATTTGAAATGTTAATTCATGCAAGAATGTGTTGCCTAATCTTTAGCTTTCTTGTGTTTTGTTAGAAACTCTTGTTTGGAAGGAGCTGAACACATTGGGTCAGAAGTTGCCACCTCGAGCTGGTCATTCCACTGTTGCTTTTGGCAAGAATTTATTTGTTTTTGGTGGATTCACAGATGCCCAAAATCTATATGATGATTTTTATATGCTTGATGTTGGTAAGTATCATGCTATTGTTGATAAAATTTTAGTTGCATAGGAAAATGCACTCCCCTCTCCCTGTAAATCCACCAAATTTTCAATAATTTTCTTGTCTTTTCTGTAGCTTTGAAAGTCCGAGTGTATTATACATCAACTTGTTATAGTTATTGTTACTAGTAGTTCTAAACATCCACATTTGTTATCGGGGCAGTTGCCACCTCGAGCTGGTCATTCCATTGTTGCTTTTGGCAAGAATTTATTTGTTTTGGTGGATTTACAGATGCACAAAATCTATGTGATGGTTTTTATATGCTTGATGTAGGTAAGTATCATGCTATTGCTGATAAAATTTTAGTTGCATAGGAAAATGTACTCCCCTCTCCCTGTAAATCCACCCAATTTTCAATAATTTACTTGTCTGTCCTGCGGCTTTGAAAGTGTGAGCAGATTATACATAAACTTGTTATGGTTATCTTTATTTGTAGTTCTAAACATCCACATTTGTTATCGGGGCAGAAACTGGTGTTTGGACTAAGGTGATGACAACTGGAGATGGACCTTCTGCAAGATTCTCCGTGGCTGGGGACTGCTTGGATCCACTGAAGGATGGTGTGCTTGTCTTCATTGGTGGCTGCAATAAGAGTCTTGAGGCGCTGGAAGACATGTACTACTTACACACAGGTTTGGTACAGTTTTAAATGTTTTCTTAACTAAAATTTCTTGCATGCTTTTGAGTTGCAATTTTCTTACTCTGCAAACCCTTATATTTGTCTAGATCACTGTTTATTTTGGTAATTTCATCCATTTTTTTCATTGCAGGACATACAAGAGTGCAAGATGAATGGCGTCTAGAAAAGTTATCTCTGAAGAAGCAATTGAAACTAAAATGCCAAGAACAAAATCTTAATTCTTCTGTGCGTGATAAAGTTTTAGTCCAAATTGACACAAATGCTGACATTCACCACACCTTGCCGAGTTATGCCCAACCAGGTAAGAAGTGGATTATTTGCTCCCTTTGTATTTTTCATCACAGTTACCTTTCATGAAATCAATCCGGTAGTTTTTCATATCTGAACCAGGGAGAATTGAGGTTGCCTTTTGCAATATCACTAAATATTGACTTGAGAGTGCCTTGGTAGTGTCACTCATTTGAAAATTATTTCATATCACAAATAGATTTGTTTCTATCAATCTACAATGAGTTTATATCAGTCTACAATGAGTTTTTGTACGAGTAGCTTTTGGTTTGGAAGCTTGTCAAAACATCTTTCAGTGGCAGTTTTTTCTTCAGGAAAATGGTAAATTCTCTATCTGGAATTAGTGGTCTTCTAGGCATCTATCTGCTTATGCGGGAAATATTCTGTATTGTTCCTTGCAATGCAATGTCTTAATGCCCTATATGTTCAGTGGATGTTCTTTGTTGGGTAAGAATGTGCAATTTCTTTTATCCAAATTTACTACTAGGGTAGGCTTGTTTTTTCTTCGGTCAAATGATAAATTCTCTATCTGGAATTAGTGGTCTTCTAGGCATCTATCTGCATATGTGGAAAATATTCTATATTGTTCCTTGGAATGCAATGTCTTAATGTCCTATAAGTTCAGTGGATGTTCTTTGTTGGGTCAGAATGTGCAATTTCTTCTATCCATATTTACTACTGGCATAATGTCCAAAAGCACAATTGAGGATTTATTCACCATCAAATGGATGATATGTTTCCTTTTCTTTTGTGAAATGGAGTGGGGACAAGCTCAAAAGCACAACTGGGGATAACAAGATTCTGTTTCTTTTTATGTGAAAGTGGTTGGGGATAAGATGAAATAATCTTCCTGCAGGAAATGTAAGTTATGAAATATGCTCTTATCAATTTGGGGATGGACCACGACGAAGGGCTCATTGTGATTTTCTAGTTCCAATGGAAAATGCAACTTTTATGCTATTTAAACAGAGGATAAGAATATGGTTGAACTTTTTAGTTTTTATCCCTCCTGGTAGTCTTGCTTTATTAAGATGTGCACAGTTGGATTGAGATAATTTTTTACTTTACATCCTTTTGGTCTTTCTCCCAGTCATCATAACCATTTGTCGTATCCATTGCCTAGTGTGGAAGCATGCCCAGTTACTCAGAGACTATTGTTCTGTAATAAGACGTGATACATTTTTTCTTATCATTGTGTATTGGGCTGCACTGACTGTTTAAGTAGTATGTTCATGGTGGGCTAAACTTTAAGCACTTAAGAGGGGTTATAATGCTTTAAGATTCATGGTATTGGCAAGGAAGAGTTTTATGAAAGTGAAATCAGTTATAATGCCATTGCCCTAGGAGGCTAGGACAATTTCTAACCTGTAGCTCTCACCCCCTGTGGCCAAATGAGAATGAAGAACGAGTTTATTTGTCTTGATTTGGAAGGTAGTTGAGATATAGTCAACCTAAGGTTTGGTATTGTACAGATAAAGAATGTCTACTGTTGCTTGGCTGGTAATCAAGGAATTCTGATGACTTTGTCTTCTTGCAGTGAAGAAAGGTTTAGGGCATGTTATTGATTGGGGTTAAACTGTGTACAAGTCAAAAGCATTTGATGGCAGGGATTATTCAGAACAAGTTAGTGACATTTTTGGACAGCTACAAGCATATAAGGTCCCTGAATGCCATTGTGTTTTCTGGGATCAGATAGTCTTTTGGCATCAACAAAACAATCAGGCTGCAGTTACATGACCCGAGTTGAAGTCTCCTTTCTGAGATTGGAGTCTTTTGGCATCAACAAAAATGTTCAGGCTGATTGAAATTTGTTTGGGATTGTACACTTAATATGCTTAAGAAAAGGGGAGCTTTTGCAAGCTAGTTGTAGATCTGAAATGAATTTTAATTTGCGTGAAAGGTTAGGGAAAAAGGTGAGAAGTTTATATCCTGTAATTTTCCAGAGTTGCTAAACTTTCAAGAATAATCTGCGCAATACTGCATTGTTAAATTATGGAAAAAATCTATGGCATCTTTCCTGGATCTTGAAAAGTTCTAGATAGTGGTTTCCAGAATTACCACATAATATTCCAACAGTGGCAAAAAGGAATTTGTGCATTGAAATTTATAAATGCTTTCAATTTCCAACATTTATATTTCTGCATGATTCCCTTTATTGCAACTTTATTATTTACTTTCCTGGCGATCAGTATACTGATGCTTTTTGAGTCATTTTGTTTGTGATTTAACTTCTTTAAGCATGCAAATCAGGTGTGAACCTTTTCCTGGTTACTAATTCTTTTTGTTAGCGTGACAGTATGTTGTTTAAGACCTCAATAATGATGTTATATCAGCTGAAAACAAAGAGAAGCCAATTATGACTTACCTTGATGGTAACATGATAAGACTAGCACTTGGGCCAGTGTGGCCAAGGTTTCATGATGATGTTAATGATCATGGTATGAAATGTTCTTTAAAAGGGCATGCAAGTTGAATACTTAACAAATTTGTGCTTTTACTTGCAGGCAGAGAAAATTTCCCATTGAATCAAAGACAACTTCATCAAGGGAAGAAGACATTTCAAGCCAAAGTTACTGAAAGCCTTCCACATGGATATACCATCGAGACCACTGTAGATGGAAAGCCTTTACGTGGAATATTATTTTCCAACAAGCCAAGTTCTCCCCAGATAGTTGACCACAATAACAGCAGGTGAGAATATGTTGTTTTTGTATTTGCTTAATTGGCAGTTATTGCTATCACTGCATATCCCATGAAACTTGTTCTTATTTTCGCTACATGCCCATATCAGGAAAAGGGCAAGTGCAGAAATTGGTGTGGTGTTGAATGGTGACTACAACAGCAAACCAAAAACTTCTAAAACCCTCAAGCAGGATGCAGTAGAAAACATGCAGCCAGACAATGCTCATGAGAAGGAGTCCACAGCACAGGAACCCATGACAGAAGGTGCTGCTGTCCCTGATTTGAAGAATCTGGCTTCTTCAAATGTTCATCAGTCCCGCGAGGTTGAGACCTATTTGCCTTTTTTCTTTGTTCAGTATCCTGCCTGTTCATTGAGTACTCTTAGTTTTGTTCTTTTTAGGCTAGTGCCTGCTTCAAATGCTATGCTCAGAATTGCATAGGTTCAAGCATGGTGCCCTGTATTGAATTTGCAGAGAGTTTTTTTTTTTTGGTGATAAACATTGCACAAGATTGATGGAGCGATTGTGAATGAAGTGTGGAATAATATTCGTTGCTTGTTTTTCTTATTTAATATGACTTGTTAACAAGGTTGGACTCTTTACATTAATGAAATGTTTTATTGATAATTTGCTTAATGTAAATACACGCACACATATCTATGTGTTTGTGTGCACTGTTATATTCTCAATAACAGCCAATAATGCTATATAATGGCATATATTATTGTTATGAACACTGTTAATGGCACCACAATACTGAATAACAGTATTGGGTCCTCCGATACTGTTAAATAACAGTTATTTAAAACCATTCTCATATGCATTGTAACAGCCAGCTCTGTTAGCTAAAAATCATGGGATGTCTGGTTTAATCATGCATCTCCTTGTGCTCCTGGAGCTTCAAAGAGCTTTCACTTGTATACCAATTTTTATCATGAGATTGTCCAGACATACATTATCATGACATTCATTCAAATGTCAAATGCATAACCAATTCTTCATGTTCGCTAGTCTGAAAGTGAATTCACCATCATTTTTTTTCCCTGGATTTTCTACAGGCTCCTCAAAATGCAGTACCATCAGTGGCCCCAACCCTGAATTTGAATGATGATATGGTCTCTGATGCACCAAACTCTGATACAGAATTTTCAAAAGAGAAGTCTACCCCGGGAGAGGACTCTACGACTTGGCTGCTAAACTGAGGTATGAAATCTAGGAAGCATTTAATTTTATATCCTATAAAGGTTGGCAAAGCTGAATCCTTCCCTGGCTTGTCACATTATATTTCTAGAGTGGGTTACAATTAGAAAATTGAAAACCATTTGTCGTTGAGTTGGCTGAAGGGTTTAGGGGTTGGAACTTATAATTGTTTCTGACCTGTACTGCGCATATATTTGATAAAGACAAAACCTCATTCAAAATTTTAAGAATTTATGCAACAAATCAAACCAAAATGACTTTCTTATTTGGTACTGAAATCTGACAGGATGGAGATGTTTAGAATCTCACTTAAAATAAGCAATTACTAATTTACTAGTGCCTTTTTAACTGTTGTCAGTCTTTTTGCTATAAAATAGTAAGCTATGGTTTGTGAAAATATGAGCTCTGATTTACTTAGATTATTACAATTTTATTTTCTTTTATGAGAAAAAATAAAATAAATTTTTGTTACGATCATCTTCAGCTTGTCTGTTGTATTAGGAGTCTACAAACATTTTGTGTTGAGTGTTGTGTTAGGGTTTCTATTCACCAACCGTCAAGATAAATGAGTTAGTTGATTCAGACTTTGTTGAAAAAACAGTACCTCTGTCCTCATCCCAATGTATGCAAACTTAAATCTGCAATTTTTTTTTCTCTTGGAATTGCATTTCAAATCACCCACTTGATGAAATGCCTTCGCTATATTGACAATTGCTTCCAAATTCAATCTTGTATGATCCTGATACGATCAATGCCTCATATACATGAGCTGCTGCCTGATTGCTATTTGTCGTGATATGATGCAATGCAAGGAGGATAGACTATTTTCAAATAACAATACAAGTCTTACAAGTATATTGAAAATAATCCCTGCTCTTGGATTGCATCAAGTGATTTCTATGCCAACCAACCAAAGCCAAATTTGTGACTACTAGTGTCTGGCAAACGAGGCTGGTTTCTTGAATGCTGAATGGGACGGTGAGTCCAGCGGGTAAAAATCTCTTGTGATCATTACATTCACACAGAATGAAAGTTCTTGTTTGAAGAAAATGCTATAAAATTCACATCTCTCAAATTTGAGGGAAACTTCAGTTTTAGGCCAAGATTGTTTTTAACTTGATGAGTCTTCCATGCAGAACTCTTTTTTGTCATGTGCTTTGTGGAGTTTTTAACGTGAACTGATTGCTGTTGACAGATGGCCAGACAGACAGCAAGAGCTGAAGTATAAATGATCCATGGATATCAATTTGTTAACCCTTTGGAATGACTTGATACAAACCGCCTGCTTCTGTACATTATTATGACTTGAAGGTGGTCGTAGATGTATTGGACTGATGATTCACAGAATCTGCTCTCCGACCGGTGTAATCTACCACCTACCAGTACTTACCTTTTCCTTTATTTATCAAGTACTATTTATCCTGATTCACTCTAGTTACATGTGGTTTTTGTTTACTTACAGTAACATCTTAATTAGCTACTAAAAGTTTCATCGTCTTAGTTCTTCCTATAGCTTTTTGATGCAGCTCTGCGTCATAGGTTGAAGGGTTTTTTTTTTAAAAGAAAAAAGAAAAGAAAGTGACGCTGGCTTTATCAACGGGTTTTAAACATATTTTTTTCTTAAGTGTAAATCTAAAAGCTTATACAACTATCTAATTAAATATAAGTTGATCAAATGTGTAAATAAATGAAAAGAAAGTGACGCTGGCTTTATCAACTATCTAAAAGCTTGCGCGTAAGATATTTGATTCTATAATGTGTTTATCCAATTTGTTTATTAAAATATATTTTTTATTTAATTAAATAATAAAAATAGATGCTGATTAAAAAAATAGAATAAAATATAAGGCTTGAATAAAATATAATGTAAGCTCGCACATTAAATTAATTTATTTTTTAAAATTAAGTTCATCTATGTAAAACATGAAAAAAAAACTATAAAAAAACCCCTTAATTCTAAAAGGCTAAATAAAAAACTATAAAAAAACCCCTTAATTCTAAAAGGCTAAATAAACAAAATAAAAAATTATAGAGGAAGGATATTAAGTGAAAACATAAACTTAATAATTATTTAAAAAAACATTAAAAAAAGTATAGAAACCAAAATAAGAATATGAAAATAAGAAAGAGCAAGTGATAGTCTAGGCGATACAATTGTATTTAAGAGAGTAAAAAAAAAAAAAAAACTATTTTAGTTACATATGCAAGTTTAATAAATTAGTTCTAGTTTAATTAGAAGATAAAAAAAAAAAAGCAATGGTAACAAACAAATAAATTTTCTTATAAAAATAAAGAGCACAATAATTTAGAAAAAAAACCAACCTTGAAAGTATGGAATTTGATTAAAAAACATTTATGATTAAATCTGAGTTAGCATGATAATTATGTAATTTTGGTAATAAGTCAACCAAGGTTAATTGCAAAACTCGTTATAAGGGTCATGAGATTAGAATAACTTGATAGAAAAGAAATTAAGAAAAACCACAAAACTGATTTTTTGTATAAAAAATTAATGTTGAACAATAAAATCAAAGAAGAAAATGAGTAAAAAAAATATCAACTTGCTTCAACATTTCAAATCCATGACTTGAGTTATTAAACTAGAAGCAAATAAATATTAAATAACAAATATAATTAAAAGAATAAAGATAAAAATCAAAATAAATGAGGGTCGACAAAGTTTTTTTATTGGAGGGTTAAATTAAAAAAACAAATCATCAAATTCCATCACATCATTAAGTGCTTATAATGACCCATTCAGCTTCTTAGACTAGTTCAGGTATTTATTTAAAAATTAAGAAGTTTTTATAAGTTCATATAAGAGGATTTTTAAGAACATTTAAACAGTGATCTATTTGTTCTTAAATGCTGGTTGTTGGTGTGAGTCGTCAATAGAAGATTTTTTTTAAGAGATTACAAGGACTTATTTTAAAATAGAAAATGCGGTGGTGAAGGGATGATTGATTAATTCAATGGATCCAAAGTAACTATATCGTATTTCCAACGGGGAAAGCCATATGGAATGCTATTGCTACAACATATTTTGATAGCACTAACACCCAACAAGCTTATGATCTCAAGAAGTTAATGATACTTAAACAAGTTTGGAGGGTAGACATGCTACAACAACTTTTAATGAAGAGAAATCGATTTTTGCCACCCGAATCCAATGAGATAGAGTTTAATGGACTAGATAATCATCTTGACAAAGTTTATGGAGTGAAATATCGTACAGGGGCTAGAAGAGTGGCACTTTAACCCTTTTTTTTTAAAGAAAAAAATAAAATTGCTATAAGAAAAGAAAGTCTATATTAATTTTCACCAGTGCATCTCTATACTAACTAAGAAAGTATATATAGACTCATACATTCTTAGTTGTTACGCAAGATAAGGAAGGAAAATATTAATATTCTATCTCTATAAATTCAACAGCTAAATACTAACGGGAATCATCAAGTGTAGTTGTCAACTTGTTGGAGTTTCCTTTATATGTTGAATTACCATTGACGTAGGAATTTATTACTCTTTGAAAGTTCTTAGCACCAACCATATTTCCTTTGATATGTCTGTGAGCATGAGCATCCTTATTACTCCATAATTCTTCTTTGTCACTTTATGATTTGTGGGATAGACTCACACGATTGTTGCTAACATGAGGCTGTAGATTGCTAATATCCACCCGCAAACTAAGTCGGGGTAGAAGGCATAATTTGTTGCGAAAGTATGTTAGAGCAGCTTTGGGCACTGATTTAGTAAACATATCAGCAACCTAGTTAGCAGAGGATATATGTTTAGTGATAAGTAATCCAAGTGCAACTTGTTCGCGTATGAAATGGTAATCCAACTCAATGTGTTTACTCCAAGCATGAAAGACAAGATTGATGGTCATGTATAGAGCACTGATATTGTCGTAGTAGAGGACTTGTGGATTTGATAGATACATGCAAAGATCTTTAAGGATATATGTGAGCCATGAAATTCAGCAATAGTATTAGCCATAACTTGATATTCAGCTTCGGTACTAAATCGAGAGATTGTGTGTTGTTGTTTTGTATACCAGGAAATGATATTGGTGCTAAGAAAGGTGCAGTAGCCGATGGTAGATCTTCGTGTTGTGGGGTAGCCAGCCCAATCTGCATCAGAGAAGGCATGCAATTCAAGAGTTGTATTGGAAGAGAGATGTAAACCAGTAGCAATTATTCCTTTGAGGTATCAAAGGATGCCCTAAACCAGTCTCAAATGGGCAACTGTAGGATTGTGCATGAATTGTGAAACATAGTTGACATTGTAGGATAGATCTAGTTGCATGAGAGCGAGGTATTGAAGAGCATCAACAGTCCTACAAAACTGACTGGGATCAACAATGGAGGTAGTATCTATATCTATTTTGAATTTGACCTCCAAAGGTGTGCTCATGGGTTTGCAATGAAGCATATTAGAGTGGTCAAGGATGATAAGTGCATAGTGTGACTAAGAGAAATGTAGTTTATCTGTTGTGGTAGAAATCTCAACACTTAAGAAATAATGCATCGGTCCTAAATCTTTCATGGAGAACTCACGACTTAATATTTGAATAAAGAAGGTAACAAGTGATTAGTACTTAAAAGTGCATTTTTATCATGGTTTTATATCATCATTTTACACTTGAAGTATCAATAACTCCTTAACTAAAGCATGTTTTATAATAATATATCTAATAATATAAGATACCTTTAATTTGTGGTAAATGTTCATTTTAAATGCAAGCCTATCATATAAATGAAAGAATTGATTGATGACTTTAAGAACTTAAATTGCAAGGGCAAAGAGATGACCAAAATTAGAAAAGAGATGTCGGTGCAATCCAAACCGGAACACTATTCGGTAATTGGGTCATATCTAGAGCTATAGATCTCAGATTTAGGTCTACTTTATATGGATGGAAAGGTAAGACATAGGCCTACAACTTTCATATGGAGCCTAAGATCTAAAAAGACCATTTTCAAGTCCAAATTATTGGAACAACAAAGAAGCCCGAAGGTGTCCTTCAGCCCGAGCACTGTTCAGTATTTTGGCCATATCTGGAGTTCTAGAAGTCCAAATGAGCTGCATTTTTTACACAAGAAAGCTGAGACAATTGCCTATAAATTTTATGTTTTTGAGTGGATCCAATTTTGACGTTATCAATGACGTTTTGGGCAGAAAAGAGAAGATAAGAATTGTCACCAAGTCAAGAGTTGGCTACCCACTCATCAATTAGTCATCAAATCAATAGTTTCTGATTTTGGCCTATAAAAGGAGGCATTTCCCATGCATTTAGGCATCTTGGTTTCCAGATCAAGATCATGCTTTTCCTTTTTCAATTTGTATGTTTTGTATTGCTTATGCTTTGCTTTCGTTAATATCAAGTTTATGCCTTTCATTTCCTTTCATTTTCTTAGTTAACTTTTATATTATTTATGTTTTTATTTTGTTTATTTATTTTTCTTTCTTTCATTATGTCTAGCTAAGTTTATTATGTCAAGGTGAAAAGGCTACACTAATGGTGTAAGAATAAGTATAGTGTAAACTTAATATGGACTTTAATGTTTGATACTAATATGTTTTGTATTTGTTATCTTGTTCACTCTTTAATACTTTGCTTGTTAAATGACTAATCTTGATTTATGTTTTATAACACTTGGTACAACAAATACTTGGCACTTTCATAGCCCATACTGTATGGTATAACCGACACCTGAGCTATGAAAAGAACTTGATTTGTTGTTAACATAAGTTATAATCATGAATGCTTGACGAGATTTACAAGTATTAGCATTAATCGAATAAGATGACTAATGTAATCATGTTAACAATCTATAATCTCATTGGAACCTCCTTTGTGTGTGGTTTCCAATTGAATAATAAGAGTTTATACTATACTTGTTTGACATACCATTAGTGGAACCTCTAACCTTGACATTTGTTATTATTATTGTTTAATCCTTACATTAATTTTCCATCTCCAAGTTCTCATCATCTTCTTCTTCTTCTCTTTCTTTATTATTATTATTATTAGTACTACTACTACTACTACTATTACTACTACTACTATTATTATAGTTGTTGTTGTTGTTGTTATTGTTGTTGTTATTATTGCTATTATGTTGTTTATTATTTGTACAATTACTCTCCCTGTGGTTCGACCCCGGTCTTGCCGGGTTATTTATTACTTCGACACTCCTGCACTTGGGAGAAGACATCAATCTTTTAGTCCTGTCAAGTTTTTGGCGCTGTTGCCGGGGAGGTAAGTTTTGTATAAATTATAATATTTATTTTGTTTTCTCTTTTCTTGTATATAACTTTATTTCTTTTCTCTTGTTTTTTCTTCTTTTGTTTTTTTTCCTTTTATTCTATTCCTATACGTACATGAGAGTGTGGTCACGTACATCAAGTGGTAGACTTTGTAGGGTATCCTCATCATTTTCAAAAAATATGGCCGAAGAAGATAATCAATCACTTCATAATGGGAATAATGAGAATAACCGTGCTAGAACACTTAGAGATCACATGAATCCCACAAGAACAAGTGCACCATTATGCATAGTTTTTCCTCCCGATGCATCTCATTTTAATTTTAAACCAGGTATTATTCAACTTTTACCTTCTTTTCATGGCTTAGAATTGGAAAATCCATACTTGCATTTAAGGGAATTTGAGGAGGTCTGCTACATATATAATAATTTAAATTGTAGCATGAACACCATCAGATTAAAGCTTTTTTCCTTTTTCATTAAAAGATAAAGCTAAAACATGGCTACAAAATTTGAGACCAGGATCCATTCGTGCTTGAGATGAAATGCAACAATAATTTTTAAAGAAGTTTTTCCCATATCATAGAACAAACTCTTTCAAAAGACAAATCACTACTTTCACTCAAAAACCAGGAGAAACATTTTACCAATGTTGGGATAGGTATGGAGACTTGCTTAGTACTTGCCCTCATCATGGTTTTGAAACATGGAGATTGGTTTCACATTTCTATGAAGGGTTAACACCTAAAGATAGGCAAATGGTTGAATTGATGTGCAATGGAACTTTTGAAGATAAAGACCCTGATGAAGCAATGGAGTACTTAGACTTGTTAGCTGAAAATGCTCAAAATTGGGACACCGCGGGTACTTCTGAGGCACCGAGTAAAACTCAACCTCATACATCTAGTGGAGGTATATACAACCTTAGGGAAGATCATGACCTTCAAGCCAAGTTTGCATCTTTAGCTAGAAAAGTCGAGGCACTAGAATTGAAAAAGAGTGGTCAATTAAAATCTGTTGAAAACATTGTGTGCCAAATATGTGAAACAAAGGAACACTCAACCAATACCTGTCCAACCTTGCCTTCTTTTAAGGAATGTCTCCATGAACAAGCTCATGCTTTAAATAGTTTCGAAAGGCCCAATCATAACCTATACTCACAAATATACAATCCTGGTTGGAGAAATCACCCAAATTTCAGTTGGAAGAGTGACAATGCACAAACTTCACCACCACAGTTTCAAGCGCACCATAATTTCTAAAATTATCATGGATATGCACCTCCTTATGCTCCACCTCCTACAAGAAATTTTAAGGAAACTTTGCATGTATTCATTGAAAAGCAAGAGACAATCAACACTCAACTTGCTCAAAGCATAATAGATTTTAAAGATACTCTTGCAAAATTCACATCTACTCTCAGTTTTCAAGAGAAAGGTAAGTTTCCATCTCAACCACAGCAAAATCCCAAGGGGCAATACAATGCAAATGCAAGTAGTTGTGGAAGTCAACACATGGATCAAGTCAAATCAGTCATTACTCTTTGTAGTGGTAAGGTTATTCAAAAACCAACTCTTGAACCTTATGAGAAAGATGATGAGTCAATCTCTAAGGGTAAGGAAGGGGTTGAATCTGAATATTGCAAGGAAAAGACTGATTCCCTGCCAGCACTTCCATTTTCTCATGCCATGACCAATCAGGAAGAAATCACGGATGAAACAAGCACCGAAAATGTTGATGCGAATCTTTTGTCAACAGTGACAACAAATTCAACACCCGACATCACACCAATTGATGATTACTTTCCTGATAAATCTCTACTTTCTCTTAGTTCAATGCCTTGGTTTGCTAAAAATATCAATTTTCTTGCTTCAGGATTTTTGCCACCTCACTTGAGTACTGAAGACAAAAGAAAATTTTTGAGCAACATGCAAAATTTTTATTGGGATGACCGTTACTTATTCAATTATTGTCCTGATCAAATATTTCAAAGATGCATTCCCGACAATGAGGTAAGTAATGTCATTAAATTTTGTCACTATAAGGCATGTGGGGATCATTTCACATTAAAAACTAGGACTGTAGAAATCTTACAAAGCGGATTTTACTGACTCACCATATTCAAGGAATCACATGCATCCCACAAAACCTGTGAAAATTGTCAAAAGGTGGGATTTATTTCAAAACACAGAGAGTCTTTAGATAATCTTCTATTGACTCTTAAGTCTCATCATAGTCGAGATAAGCATCGTGCAATTCATGATGTATGACCAATATTCCATAAGGAACATGCTCGACATAGTCTTGGGAATCTGACTAAAAAAGACCCTGTTTGCCGGTTTTTAAGAAAACTGGATGGGAAGCCTATCCCCGACCCATAGAGGGTGTTTAAGCCGTTCTTGGACGTAAAACTAAGGGAAGATGTGAGCCACAATCACAACTCCGATTTGAATTTTCGTTAGTAAAAACTTGTGTCTTTTGGTTTTATTAATAGCATAATATTTGTGTTTTGTTGTTTCTTATATTTGTTTAAGTGTGTCAGGTTTGTCAGTGTTCGTTATTTCAGGTAATATCTTCTATACTCTATCTTTCTACCTTTAAACATTGAGGACAATGTCTCATTTTAGTTGGAGGGAGAGGATAGTAGTTGATAAAAAATATATATATATTTTTCATTTCATAAAGCATGTGCATAATTGTTGTTACTAGGATGACAGAGTAAAGGAGCTCTTTTGTTAAAGTGACTCTTGAGACGCATCTTAGTAACCATTCTTAACAAGGTCTATTATAATACTTCTTGAAATATTCAGGTTTACAAACTTTCGCATTGTTATCATTTAATTCTACTCATATACTTATTTAACATGTATTTTTAAACCTTAATTTACACACACACACTTTAACATATGATAGTCGGTTGCATATTGGATTATTACATTATTTATTTTCTTTTATTAAAGGTAACAACTAAGGGAAAGGGATAGTATATAATTAAAAAAAAAATGAAAAAAATGATAATAATAAAAATATAGATAAGTTTGGTTTCGTAGCCTCCATAACCTAAGCAATTA
>NW_011505142.1:0-2170 GCF_000495115.2 Populus euphratica
CGTAGTTTTTTTTAATATTTTGCTAGATTTTTGGAGCTTAAATGAATTATTTCAGAAACATTAATGTTGAAATTCAGAGGAAAAATTAAAGAGAAATTTAGTTGAAGATTGAAGCAAATCTTGGTTCAAATAAGTGCTCCAAATTTGCTCCAAAAATCAATTTTATTCTAATCCTAGAAAAGATTATCATATGATTTATTTCAAACCCAAACTTATCTTATGTTATGTGCAAAATTTAACCATCGAACACTCAAGGTTTCAATGTCAATTTTAGCCCAAATAATAGGTACATTTGTATCCTTATATGATGCTTAAATTCAGCCCAAAATCAGCCTCCAAAGCAGCTCAAATACAATCTATGATCTTACATGTTCACACATCAAATAACATTTTATTTACTTTGGGTAATCCATTGACCTAAAAGGATAAGCACATCAAAGGCGGAACTAGGGGAGGGCAAGTAAGGGCCCGGGCCCCTGCAAAACATTTTATTTTTTTTATTTTTTAATATTTTTTTAATTTAAATAAATAATTTTTTTAATAATATATATTATTATATTAATTTTGGCTTCCCCTGTAAAATAAGTCTGGCTCCGCGCGCATAGATGGAAAGCTGGAGGCAACATTATTATATTATTTTGGGTAAAAAAAAAAAAGAAAGAGACAGCTCATAACGGAGGAAGAAAAACATACACCAAAGTGATTTCCAAGCTAGCCTCATTTGATTTTTCAAAACTAATTTTGGTATTATGCCCATAACTTTTGACTCAGATGTCTAAATGAGTTATTATTTAATGATCTAGAAAGCTAACATAATTGCCTACAAATATATCTTATATCCATCTCTAAAAAAGGCTTCTAAGAGTGTTGAATTGTTGTCCAAAGTTAGCATCATTTTTGTGTTAGAATTTTTACCGAATTTGTGTTGTGTTTTTCTTTGTAGATTTTAATTTTTTAGTTTGTAAAACTTAGTATTTTAGTTTGATTCAAGTTATTTCATGTTTATTAAAGTGTTCTTATATATAATCATGGTTAGCTAATCTCTTTCTTGGATCCAAATCAAGGATGATGGTGGTTGAGGTGAATTCTTTAAGATATAAATGAATCTTAATATTTGTCTTTATATTTTTTTCATGAATGTTCTCTGTGGATATGACCTCGATCTTACTGAATTAATTACTACATTACACACTCATGCACTCGTGAGTTAAAACAAGCTGATCATAAAAAGCGATCAAGCATCTAACCTAAGTTACTTGTCACGAGCTAAAAGGAGATTGAATGTGAAAGAAAGAGTCTTTCTAACTAAACATGCTAGTGTCATCATCCAGTTTAAGACCCCTCCTAAAGACAAGGATCCTGGTTGTCCTACTATTTCATGCATTATTGGAAGTCATAAGATAGATCAAGCTTTGTTGGATTTAGGAGCAAGTGTGAATTTAATATCCTACACTGTTTACAAATAATTAGGTTTAGGAGAGATCAAGTCTACGTGAATCACCCTTCAATTACTGATAGGTCAATCAAGATTCCCAGGGGTATTGTTAAGGATGTGTTGGTCCAAGTAGATAAATTATACTTTTCTGTTGATTTTGTAGTGTTAGACACCGCACCTATTCAAAGATCTAATGCTCCCATCCCAGTCATTTTAGGGAGACCTTTCCTAGCTACATCCAATGCCTTAATTAATTGTAAGAATGGGGTGATGAAATTATCTTTTAGGAATATGATTGTGGAAATGAACATATTCAATGTTTCCAAACAAATTGGTGAAAATGAGGACATTAGAGAGGCAGATTTGATCCAAACAGTTTGTTAAGAACACTTTGAGAAAGAGTGGATAAAGGATCCATTGGAGAGAACATTAATTCATGATTAAAGATTTTATTCTTTGAAATATGAAGATGAGGAAGTAAGAGAGCTCGAGACTTATCTAAATCCAATGCCTATTTTGTCAAAAGGTCAATGGACCCAATTGTTTGAGCCTTTAATTTCAGTCCAAGTGAAAGTTGAGGCATCTCTTGTCCAACCTATAAACTAGAAAAGAAGCCTTTATCGAGCGATCTTATGTTTGCATTTCTAAGGGAAGATGAATCATATCCTATTGTGATCTCATCAAAACTCAGCATAGAGCAAGAACAAAAACTTTTGAGAGTGGTGAGAAAACACA
>NW_011505142.1:2338-2761 GCF_000495115.2 Populus euphratica
TACTTGATGCAGGTATCATTTACCCTATTGCAAACTCAAAATGGGTTAGTCCAACCCAAGTTGTCTCTAAAAAATCTGGAGTCATGGTAGTGAAGAATGAAAATAATGAGCTAGTGCCAACAAGAATCCAAACTAGATGGCATATGTTCATTGATTACTGTAAGTTGAACATAGTGACTAGAAAGGACCATTTTTCGCTCCTATTTTTAGACCAAGTGCTTGAAAGAGTAGCTGGAAAAGCTTTCTATTATTTTATTGATGGATACTCGGGTTATAACCAAATTGAGATTTCCTTAGAGAACCAAGAAAAAATCATTTTTACTTGTCTTTTTGGTACTTATTCTTATAGAAGAATGCCCATTGGCTTGTGTAATGCACCAGCCACTTTTCAAAGGTGTATGATGAGTATCTTTAGTGACATGG
>NW_011505142.1:3146-3359 GCF_000495115.2 Populus euphratica
TTTGATTGGACATCAAAATGTCAAGAAGCTTTTGAAAAGTTTAAAGGGTTGTTGACAACTACACCAATCATGCAAGCTCCTAATTGGTCTTTACCATTTGAATTGATGTGTGATACTAATGATTTTGCGGTAGGGGCTGTTTTAGGGCAAAGAAAAGATAAGAAGCCTCGTGTCATTTATTATGTTACCAAGACTTTAAATGATGTTCAATTA
>NW_011505142.1:3725-4134 GCF_000495115.2 Populus euphratica
TTGTGCAGGTACTGTCTCTTACATTGGTTCTCCATGGTGTGCTGATATAGCAAATTACCTAGCCACAAGTCAGATTCCTTCTCATTGGTCTAAACTTGACAAATAAAAATTCTTGCGCAATCTGCGTACTTTTTTTTGGAATGACCCTTACCTATTTAAATACTGTCCTGACCAAATTGTTAAGCGTTGCATCCCTGATCATGAAATTTCAAGTGTCATTAATTTTTGTCATGCATTAGCCTATGGTGAGCATTTCTCTTCCAAGAAAACCATTGCTAAGATCTTGCAATTGTGGTTTTTATTGGTCCACCATGTTTAAAGATGTCATGCTTTTTGTGTTACATGTGACCAATGCCAACGACTAGATAACCTCACTAGGCGTAACATGATGCCCCTTAACCTTATTCTT
>NW_011505259.1:0-2382 GCF_000495115.2 Populus euphratica
TTTAATTTGTGATAAATATTTATTTTAATTGCAGGCCTATCACATAAATGAAAGGATTGATTTATGAATTTAAGAACTGAAATTGAAAGGACAAAGAGATGACCAAACTTAGAAAAGAGATGCTGGTGCAATCTAAACCAGAACACTATTCGGTAATTAGGTCATATCTAGAGCTGTAGATCTCAGATTTAGGTCTACTTTATATGGATGGAAAGTTAAGACATAGGCCTACAACTTTTATATGGAGCCCAAGATCTAAAAAGGTCATTTTCTAGTCCAAATTGTAGCAACAACAAAGAAGACTGAATCTATCTTCTAGCCCGAGCATTGTTCAGTGTTTGGCCTATATTTGAAGTTATAGAAGTCCAAATGACCTGAATGTTTTACACAAGATAACTGAGACAGTTTTTTACAACTTTCATGTTTTCAAGTGACTCCAATTTTGACGTTATCAATGATGTTTTGGACAGACAAGAGAAGATAAGGATTGTCACCAAGTCAAGAGTTAGTCACTCACTCATCAATTAGCCATCATATCAATAGTTCCCAATTTTGACTTATAAAAGGAGGCATTTGCCATGAATTTAGGCATCTTGGTTTCCAAATCAAGATCATGCTCTTGCTTTCTCTCTTTGTATTTTTTGTAATGTTTATGCTTTGCTTTCATTAATATCAAGTTTATGCCTTTTATTTCCTTTCATTTACTTGGTTAACTTTTATCTTATTTATGTTCTTATTTTGTTTATTTATTTTTCTTTCTTTCATTATGTTTAGTTAATTTTATTATGTCAAGGTGAAAAGGTTTAGAGAGAGAAAGGTTAGGTCTATCATGAAAATGAGAGATGATTGGTTTTTTGTTATTTTTCTTTCTTTCATTATGTTTAGTTAATTTTATTATGTCAAGGTGAAAAGGTTACACTAATGGTGTAAGAATAAGTATAGTGTAAACTTAATATGGACTTTAATGTTTGATACTAACATATTTTGTATTTGTTATCTTGTTCACTCTTTAATACTTTGCTTGTTAAGTGACTAATCTTGATTTATGTTGTATAACACTTGGTACATCAAATGCTTGGCACTTTCATAGCCCATACTGTATGGTATAACCGACACCTAAGCTATGAAAAGAACTTGATTTGTTGTTAACATAAGTTATAATCATGAATGTTTGACAAAATTTAGAAGTATTAGCATTAATCGAATAAGATGACTAATGTAATCATGTTAACAATCTATAATCTGATTGGAACCTCCTTTGTGTGTGGTTTCCAATTAAATAATAAAATTTTATACTATACTTGTTTAACATACCATTAGTAGAACCTCTAACCTTGAAATTTGTTATTATCATTGTTTAATCTTTACATTAATATTTCATCTCAAAGTTCTCATCTTCTTATTCTCCTTCTTTTTCTTTATTATTACTCCTACTACTACTACTACTACTACTACTACTACTACTAGTACTATTGTTGTTGTTGTTGTTGTTGTTGTTGTTGTTATTGTTATTGTTATTGTTATTGTTATTGTTATTGTTGTTGTATTATTGTTATTTATAATTTGTACAATTAACCTCTCTATGGTTCGACCCCAGTCTTGTCGGGTTATTTATTACTTCGACACTCCTGAATTTGGGAGAAGACATCAATCTTTTCGCCGTATCATCCTACTAGGTTATTTATTACTTTGACACTCCTATATTTGGGAAAAGACGTCAATTTTTTATTATGCCGATGACTTTAAATATCTTTCGTTCACACTCCTTCATATCAAGCCAATGATGCTTAAACTTAATTCTCTAAGTGGCATGTTTGAACATTGACATGCTAATGTTTCAACATCCATTAAATAAAAGAAATGCAATTCCTCAAAGTCAAATATACAAGTCACACACTCAACTTTTGATTGTCAACAGAAATCATAACAAAGGTATTCCTATTAAATTAATAAAAGGGAAACATATTAAATTGTTATTGTTGAATGGTAAAATGAATTAAAATGGGATGGATTGTTGATTGGAATTAATGAGTATTAAACAATTAAAGAAGTTTGCTTATCCATGTATTTGTTTTTATAATTATGGCTAAAATTGACTCACAAAAACAAGGAGAAGATTTCAAATACTTTGGGCATGAAATTAGGATTTATGAGTGTTATAATAATGGTAATATGTTTATTAATGAGAGTGGCCATAAAATAAAAAATGAATTGGTCATTGGGTGTTAATGGGTAAAGGTGAAGAGAGTTGGAAGAACGAAGATTAAAGACAAAGGAGATACTTGATCTTATATGTTGTTTTTTTGTTGGAAATAGGTACAAAATGGGTATAGTTAAGGAAAAATGATCAGAGCAGAAATGTCTGGGAAGGATTGTAAAAAT